>NW_028270167.1:625156-780479 GCF_037043375.1 Chiloscyllium plagiosum
TTTTCTTTTTTCTCTCTATTTTTCTTTTTTTTACTCTTCTCTTTTTCTTTCTTTTCTCTCTCTCTTTTCTCTTCTCTCTCTTTTTCTTTTTTCTCTCTCTTTTTCTTTTTTCTCTCTCTTTTTCTTTCTTCTTTTCTCTCTCTTTTTTTCTTTTTTCTCTCTCTTTTTTTTTTTCTTTCTCTTCTCTTCTCTTTTTCTTTTCTTCTCTCTTTTCTCTCTTTTTTTTCTCTCTTTCTTCTCTCTTTTTTCTTTTCTTTCTCTCTTTTTTCTTTTATCTCTCTTCTCTTCTTTTCCTTTCTCTCTTTTTCTTCTTTCTCTCTTTTCTCTTTTTTCTTCTCTTTTTTCTCTCTTTTTATTTTCTTTCTCTCTTTTTCTCTTTTATCTTTTCTTTTCTCTTCTTCTCTCTTTTTTTTCTCTCTCTTTTTTCTTTTTTCTCTCTCTTTTTTCTTTATCTCTCACTAACAACCTAAAAACAACAACACACAAAAACCAAAAAACAAAACCACCACAACCCACCACCCACACCAAACCACACCCACCCACAACCACACCAACCCACCAACCCCCACCCCCACCACCCACAACCCCACCCCCCCACCCAAACACCCAACCCCCCCCACCCCCCCCCCCCAACACACCCACCCCACCCCCACCACAACACAACAAAACCACCACCCCCACACCAAAACCACCCCACAACACCCACCCCAACCAACCCCCCCACCCACCAACCCAACCAAACCCCCACCCACCCCCCACAACCACAACACACCCAAACAACAAACCCCCCCACAACAAACCACCCAACCCACCAACACCACACAACCCCCCACCCCACACAACCACCACCACCCAACACCACCCACCCCAACCCACACCCACCCCCACACCAACCCCACACCCCACACAACCCACCCAACCACACCACACCAAACACCACCCCCCACAACCACCACCCCCAACAACCCCCCACCCAACAACCCAACCACCCACAACCCCACCCACCACCCCACCAAAACCCCCACCCACCCCAACCACCCCAACCCCAACACCCACCCCACCACCCCACCCACCCCACCACACCCACCCCACCCCCCCCACACCCCCACCCCACCACCCCCACCACACACCCACCCCACCCCACACACCCCCACCCCCACCACCCACCCCCCCCACCCCCCCACCACACCCCCCACACAACCCCACCCCCACCCCACAACACCCACCCACACCCCCAACACCACACCCCCACACCCCCCCACCACCCCCCCCACACACCCCCACCCCCACAACCCCCCACCACCCCCACCCCCCCCCACACACCCCACCCCACCCCCCACACACCCCCCCCCCACCCCCACCCTCCCCCCCCACACCCCCACACCCCCCCCCCCCACCCCCCCCCACCCCCCCCCCTCCCCCACACACCCCCCCCCCCCACCCCCCCACACCCCCCCCCACCCCCCCCACCACCCCCCACCCCCACCACCCCCCCCCCCCCACCCCCCACACTCCCCCCACCCCCACACCCCACCCCCCCCACCCCCACACCCCACCCCTCACACCCCCCCCACCCCCACACACCCCCCCCCCTCCCCCCCACCTCCCCCCCCCCCCCCACCCCCTCTCACCCCCCCCCCCTCCCCCCCTCCCCCCCCCCCCCTCACACCCCCCCCCTCCCCTCTCTCCCCCCCCTCCCCCCTCTCCCCCCCCTCCCCCTCCCCTCTCTCCCCCCCCACCCCCCCCTCCCCTCTCCCCCCCCCCCCCCTCCCCCCCCCCCCCCTCCCCCTCTCTCCCCCCTCCCCTCTCCCCCCCTCCCCCCTCTCTCCCCCCCTCCCCCCCTCCCCCCTCTCTCCCCCCCCTCTCCCTCTCTCCCCCCCCTCCCCCCCCCCCCCTCTCCCCCCCCTCCCTCTCTCCCCCCCCTCCCCCTCTCCCCCCCCCTCTCCCCCCCCCCTCTCCTCCCCTCTCTCCCCCCCTCCCCCTCTCCCCCTCTCTCCCCCCCCTCCCCCTCTCCCTCTCTCCCCCCCCCCTCTCCCCCCCCCCCCCCTCTCCTCCCCCCCCTCTCTCCCCCCCCCTCTCTCCCCCCCCCCTCCCCCCCCCCTCTCTCCCCCCCCTCCCCCCTCTCTCTCCCCCCCTCCCCCCTCTCTCTCCCCACCCTCTCTCCCCCCCCCTCCCCCCTCTCTCTCCCCACCCTCTCTCCCCCCCCCTCCCCCCTCTCTCTCCCTCTCTCCCCCCCCCCTCCCCCCTCTCTCTCCCTCTCTCCCCCCCCCCTCCCCCCTCTCTCTCCCTCTCCCCCCCCCTCTCTCTCCCTCTCTCCCCCCCCCTCCCCCCTCTCTCTCCCTCTCTCCCTCCCCCCTCTCTCCCCCCCCCCTCTCTCTCTCCCCCCCCCTCCCCCCTCTCTCTCCCTCCCCCTCCCTCTCCCTCCCCCTCCCCCCTCTCTCTCCCTCCCCCTCCCTCTCCCTCCCCCTCCCCCCTCTCTCTCCCTCCCCCTCCCTCTCCCTCCCCCTCCCCCCTCTCTCTCCCTCTCTCCCCCCCCCCCTCTCTCTCCCCTCCCCCCCCCCTCTCTCTCCCCTCCCCCCCCCCCCCTCTCTCTCTCCCCTCCCCCCCCCCCCCTCTCTCCCCTCCCCCCAGGTGGACGGTCTCCGGGTGACGTTGCCGGTGCAGCTGCGGATGGGGGCGGTGAGGGTTTTCCGCAGCGGCCTGGCCGTTGCCCTGGAGACGGATTTCGGCCTGTCCCTGACCTTTGACGGGGAACATTACGCTTCGATCTCGGTTCCCAGCTCCTTCCTGAACAACACGTGCGGCCTGTGCGGGAACTTTAACAACTATCCCGGGGACGACACGCTGCTCCCGGGGGGAGTCCCCTGGCGATCGGTGGCGGAGCTGGGCCCTGCCTGGCAGGTGGAGCCGTCCGCCTGGGCCTGTCATCACGGGGACTGTGCCCCCAACTGCAGCAGCTGTGAACCCCACTCGGAGTCTGCCTTCTCCAGCCACCGGTACTGCGGCGTCATGAACCAAACAGACGGACCTTTCCGGGATTGCCGCAGTGTGCTGGAGCCCAGCGGCTTCATCAGCAGCTGTGTGTATGACCTGTGTGCTCATGCAGACAACTTCAGCAGCACCATCCTGTGCCAGGCCATCCAGGCTTATGCCCTCAGCTGCCAGGCGGTAGGAATCACCATCGGCCGCTGGAGATCGCGCACTTTCTGCGGTAAGATTCCGGAGTCGGGGGCGGGAGAGTTGACGGTGAATTTTTTTTTGACCTGGTTTAAACTTTTTCCTCTGGTTTGAAATATGTTACCATTTCTGCGTGTGTCGTGTCCAGCGGCTGCGAGCTGAGAATGACTTTAAGCAGCTGAACAAAAGCGTTGTTCATGAAATCAAATGAGGGGTAAATACCCCCTTTTTAAAGTTATAAAATCTTCTCACAGCGAAAACTCGTCAAAGTACTGTACATTTCAAATTTCTTTTGGATAAGTCGACGGCACGTTTGTGCTTTATTTGCTAATTTCCCACAGGCTTGCCCATCTTGTGAGTTCTCTCCTTCTCCATCGATTTTCAGTTTTTTTGTCGTTATTTGTCAATGTTATCTTTGGGTTACTTGCCTTGATTTGTTACCGAGATCCTCGGGAAACATTCTGAAAGAAACCAAGAGGCAATTTTGTGAATAGCTTTTTGTTGGATTCTACTCTGTTAAGCTCTTTCACATGTTCATCATTCTGATTGTGTAATTACTTTTATCAAACTCAAAGAATGTAAATCCAAAGAAAACCATAAGACTATAAGAAATCAGAAAAGGAATAGAGAGAGTGTGTATGCATGTGAGAGTATGTGTATGTTCATGCTTGATACAGTGTACACATGAGTGTGATGGAGTATATGCCTGTGAGAAGGTGTGAGTGTGAGGAACGTGTGTGTGCCTGACAGAGAGTGCGTGTATGAGAGACGGTCTGCATGAGTATGTAAGAATGAGTGTGCTTGCGTGTGTGAGATAGTGTGGCGGGTCACCTGTATAGTGACATGAACCCATGGTTCCGGTTGAGGTCATCCTCATGGGGACCGAACCAGGCCATCAGCTTCTGCTCGGCACTCTGCGTTGTTGCATATCCCGAAGTCTGCCTTGGAGGACGGTCACCCGAAGATCCAAGGCCAAATGCAACAACACAGTGGTCGAGCAGAGGTTGAAAACCATGAGGATGGCCTTAATTGGGACCTTGGGTTCATGGCTGAAGGCCCGAGATAGAAATGGAAAGGTCTAGGAAGAGGAGGGAGGAGTCTGAGACGCACCAGGTGACGCTATCCCATATTCCCAATTCCTTCGTCTCCGCCGCATCTGCTCCCACGAGGACCAGTTCCAATACCGTACAACCCAGATGGCCTCCTTCATCAAAGACCGCAATTTCCCCCCAGACGTGATGGACGATGCCCTCCACTACATCTCCTCCACTTCCCGCTCCTCCGCACTTGAGCCCCGCCCCTCCAATCGCCATCAGGACAGAACCCCACTGGTCCTCACCTACCACCCCACCAACCTCCATATACATCGTATCATCCGTCGTCATTTCCACCACCTCCAAACGGACCCCAGCACCAAGGATATAATTCCCTCCCCTCCCCTATCAGTATTCCGAAAAGACCACTCCCTCCGTGACTCCCTCGTCAGGTCCACACCCCCCACCAACCCAACCTCCACTCCCGGCACCTTCCCCTGCAACCGCAAGAAATGCAAAACTTGCGCCCACACCTCCTCCCTTACTTCCCTCCAAGGCCCCAAGGGATCCTTCCATATCCGCCACAAATTCTCCTGCACCTCCACACACATCATTTACTGCATCAGCTGCACCCAATGTGGCCTCCTCTCTATTGGGGAGACAGGCCGCCTACTTGCGGAACGTTTCAGAGAACACCTCTGGGACACCCAGACCAACCAACCCAACCACCTCGTGGCTCAATACTTCAACTCCCCCTCCCACTCCACCAAGGACATGCAGGTCCTTGGACTCCTCCATCACCAGACCATAGCAACACGACGGCTGGAGGAAGAGCGCCTCATCTTCTGCCTAGGAACCCTCCAACCACAAGGGATGAACTCAGATTTCTCCAGTTTCCTCATTTCCCCTCCCCTCACCTTGTCTCAGTCAAATCCCTCAAACTCAGCACCGCCTTCCTAACCTGCAATCTTCTTCCTGACCTCTCCGCCCCCACTCTGGCCTATCAACCTCACCTTAACCTCCTTCCACCTATCACATTTCCAACGCCCCTCCCCTAAGTCCGTCCTCCCTACCTTTTATCACACTTTCCTCATTCCTGAAGAAGGGCTCATGCCCGAAACGTCGATTCTCCTGTTCCCTGGATGCTGCCTGACCTGCTGTGCTTTTCCAGCAACACATTTTCAACCTTGGGTTCATGTCACACTATAGGTGACAACACTACACTATACACTCTCTCTCTCACACACACATACACATAAAAACACATATACATACACTCTTCGATATTCACACAGCCTCTCTCAGACACACACTCTCAGGCACGCACACACCTACCTCCCACTCCCCCCCCCCCCCCACACACACACACCCATGCGCTCACCTTTTCACAGGCTTATATTCCATCACTCTTTCGCACACACTCTATCAAGCAAGCACACACACACACTCTCTCTTTCACAAAAATATAAGTCTATTGGGGGAATTTGCATTTACAAAATTGTATTTACAGATACACTCTATTTTGCTCAAAAAGCGCACAATCTGCAGACAGTCAATCCATGTGACATTTTATAAATTCCTACTTTGGAAATAGATCTAGTCTGACTCAAGATTGGGATACATACAGACTGTAACCAAACAGTGTTGTCAGAGCTGAGATGTCACCTTTTTTTGTAAAACCTTAAGTTATCTCGGGAATGTGACTTGAAAGTAGTTCTGGAATTTACATATTAATCAATCAAAACCTGCAACCCAATTTAAAAGGTGAAAGACTTAACAGCAATCTAGGTTTGTTCAATATATTGCATCAGTTTTTTTGATATTATTATCTTTTGCTATAAATTGTGTCCTATGATCCTGCTCTACTAGCTACCTGATGAAGGAGCAGCACTCCAAAAGCTAGTGCTTCCAAATACACGTATTGGGTTATAACCATGTGTCATGTGATTTTTAACTTAAACATACAGAAGGAGTATGCTCCCACAGCTTTCTGTGGCAAGGAGTTCCAAACCCTCCTGAGAGAAGAAATTTTTCTTCATCCCAGTCTTAAATTAGTGCCTCTTATTCTGAAACAATGGCCTCTGGTCCTAGATGCCCCCAATAGGGGAAACATCCTCTCAGCATTTACCCTGTCAAGCCCCTTTAGAATTGATGTGTTTCAACGAGATCACTTCTCATTCTTTTAAACTCCAATCAGTCCCAACCTGTTTGGCCTTTACTCATAAAATAATCCTTCCAGACCAGGGATCATCCTAATTAACCTTTACTAACCTTTCTCCATTGAAATGATCTTGCCTTAAATAAGGGACCAAAACTGCTCACAGTACTCCAGCTGGGGTCTCCCCAGCACCTTGTACCATTGCAGTAAGACTCCCCTACTCTTGTACTCCAACCCCCTTGAAATAAGAGTCAACATTCCCTGAACCTTCTGGAATACCTGCTGTGTCTTTGTGCTTCCTTTCTGTGTTTTGTGCACTAATACCCTCCAAGTCCCTTTGTGTTGCAGCTTTCTGTACTTTTCCTCCATGTTCTTTTGTTCTCCCTTCCAAAGTGAACAACTTCACATTTTCCCCACATTAAATTCCATTTGCCAAATTTTTGTCCACTTACATAACCAAGCAATACCACTCTGATAACTGTTTGTATCCCTTTGAGAACTTTCCTTCCCATCTATTTTGTGTCATCTGTAAATTTAACAACAGTACATGTGCTTCCTTTCTCTAAACTCCCAAATCAAAACAAACCCGATAGTTTGGTAGTGAGAGAAATGAGGAAGCAGGTTTGGAAGGAGTTGCCGATCATTCTGAAGAAGTTACTAAGGAACTGAGGTGCATTGTGTTAGGACTAGACCCTAGTTGAAGGTCCTAAATTCATTACGACTCCAGATAGGTTACCTCCAAATGATTATGTGAATGAGTGAGGATGGATGAAGTGGCTCCCCTTTTTTATTCAACTCTTAACTTCGTTGGTTACAACAAAGTTAATTTTAAAAAGATCCCATACTGTGTGGAAACCTTTTTCCAGTTAAAATATATATGTTTTTAAAGGGATCATTTTATCCAGGGTTTCTTGGGTTAAGGAAAGAGCAAATTTATTAGCTACTAAAATGTGAGAAAAGTTAATAAAACATGACACGGAAACAAACAGTCCTGGGTTCAAAAGTAGAAGCAAAAGTACTTTATAGATAATCTTTGACTTGTCTGTGACAATAGGTTGTGACATTTTGCAGCCATTAAGTTGAGTGATACCAGTGACACTGACTCTGGCAGTTGAGTAGTTTGGAAATTCCTGGTCCAACCCACTTCCGATCGTAGTTCAGGCTTTTTAATGGTACCTCTCCCTTTGAGGTGTTGCTGCCTGAAGTTACCTTGAAGTTGCCTTCATGATTCCTCTTGAGACCCAATGTAATCCAAACAGGGATTTTAGACAACCACTGAATTTACATCTTCAGACATCTCTTGGCTTGTATGTCCTTCTTTTGATTAAAAAAAGATATTGTACCAAGAATCATTGTCATGACAATTGGTACAAGAATAAATGCCATTCACATTTCAAGAATTCCGGGACAAACACAAGCAATGACAGACCAATTAGCCTTTGATTTTATTACATGAAATTAATTTTTATTGGAATTGATTATGGGAAATGCACCTGGGATATTATCACATTCTGGTTCATCCTGTATTCTGCATTCTTTGCAGTGATAATAACTTTTTGAATTTGTTACAAATGATCTTTTGTGTCTGAACTTGGGAACCTGGTCTTCCTCATCTGGGTTAATTTTTCATTGTCTTGATATTTCCTTCACTGCATCAGCTTTATTATTTCTCAACACTGCCCTGAGCTCCATTATTAATAAAAACAAACTTTCCTCCAGAGCTGTTATTTTTTCATAATTTAAGCCTACTAAATGTCCTAATGTTTTATTAAAACAACTTGCTTTGTATTATTAACATGGGAAGTAGTTCTCTACAGTTTGCAGAAGCATAAACTTGCAAAACAGAAACTGAGACAAAGATGATGATATCTGGCAGGGTTACTAAAAGCTGGAACGGGTTTTGAGGCAGGTGGAGGGATTGTTAAAGGAGAAAGATATAAAACGTATGAAGCTTTAGGAGAAACATGTATAAATGCAGAGAAATGTGAGGATGCCTAAGAGGCCAAAACTTGACTGAATGTAGAGCTCTCCACATATTCTAAGATGGGAATATGTAAATATAAGACAGAGATTTGATCTTGAGAAGAATTCAATATTTAAACTATTGTTAATTGGGCACTGATGTTGGTCAGTGAGCACAGCACTGTTGAGTACTCTGGGGCCTGTAACATATATCTTTCGAAGAATCCTTCCCTTTCATTTTACACCAAATTGATTAATGCCTTCTCTTGACAGGGTCTGACCAGTTCCTACTTATAACAACAATCAGGGTCCAATTTGCATTGCAGGACATCAGTTTCTGTCCTAAAATGGGTCTGACCCTTAAGATAAGCAGGATCTCTGGGTGGCAAAAAGGAGATAAACCTGTGTTAGTCGGCTGATAAAGCTATTGATTCTGTCTTGAGGCGAGTACACCCCATGTTAATGGCAGGTTGGAGAGCTACATAATGTTTCATTCAAAAGTTATAAACTCTCACATAAGATGGTGAAAATGAGGACTGCAGATGATAGAAATTAGAGTCGAGAGTGTGGTGCTGGAAAAGCACAGCAAGTCAGGTAGCATCTGGGGAGCAGAAAAATTGACGTTTCAGACCAAAGCCCTTTTGCTTTTACCCAAAACGTCAATTCTCTTGCTCCTTGGATGCTGCCTGACCTGCTGTGTTTTTCCAGCACCATGCTCCCATTTCACATAAGATGTTCAGTGCCAGGCAACACTACAAACAGAGTTAGGAAAAGGTTGGGTACTAAGGGATAAAGTGTCCCAAAGTAGCAAATCAGGGCAAGACTTATACACTTAATGGTAAGGTCCTGGGGATTGTGGCTAAACAAAAAGACTTGGGAATGCAGGTTCATAGTTCCTTGAAAGTAACAAGAGTCAGAGGTAGACAGGGCAGTGAAGAACATGTTTGGTACACTTGCCTTTATTGGTCAGTGCATTAATTGTGGGAGTTGGGAGGTCATTGGTTAGGCCACTTTTGGAATACTGTGTTCAATTCTTGTCTCCCTGCTACAGGAATGATATTGTAAAACTTGGAAGGGTTCTGATAAGATTTACAAAATGTTGTCGGGGTTGGAGAGTTTGAGCTATAGGGAGAGGCTGAATTGACTGAGACTATTTTCCCTCGAGCGTTGGATGTTGTGGAATGTCATAGAGATTTCTAAAGCCAGGAGGGACATTGATAGGGTGAATTGTCAAGGTTCTTTCCCCAGGGTAGGGGAGTCCAAAACTAGAGGGCATAGTTTTAAGGTGCGAGGGGAAAGATTTAAAAAGAACTGAAGAGGCAACTTTTTCATGCAGTAGGTGGTGTGTGTATGTAAGAGCTGTCAGAGGAAGTGGTGGAGGCTGGTGCAATTACAGCATTTAAAAAGCATCTGGATGGGTATATGACTAGGAAGGGTTTAGGGATATGGGCCAAATGCTTGCAAGTGGGACTAGATTAATTTAGAATAGCTGATCGGCATGGACGAGTTGGACAGAAGGGTCTGTTTCCGTGCTGCAAATATCTATGACTCCAAAAGAAGAAGAGACAGGTAAGGGGAGGAGTGAACCAAAAAAATGTAGAAGTGAATGAGATGGCAAGAAGAAAGCAAAGAGGAATGAGGATTGGATTGGGAAAATAGGGGAAGGGAAAGAGGGAGGAGAAAGGAAATGAAAAAAGAAAGACGGCACGGTGCCTTACAGCGCCAGGGACCCAGGTTCGATTCCAGCCTTGGGTGACTGTGTGGAGCTTGCACGTTCTCCCCGTGTCTGCGTGGGTTTCCCCTGGATGCTCTGGTTTCCTCCTGCAATCAGGTTAGGTGAATTAGCCATGCTAAATTGCCCATAGTGTTCAGGGATGTGTTGGTTAGGTGTATTTGTCAGGGGTAAATATAGGATAATAGAGTAGGTAAATGGGATACTCTTTGGAGATTGGTGTGGACTTGTTGGGCCGAAGGGCCTGTTTCCACACTAGGGATTCTATGATTCTATGAAGAAAGATTATTTATATGATCCAATTAAATGGGGAGTGTAGTGAGTCAACTGAGAAATGGGAATGAGATGAGATTATGGGGACAATAGGGAAGAGAGGGACAGGAAATGGTGCCAATCAGTATCCTGTACCTGGAAAATCAGAGCATTTGGGGAGCAAATATTTAGAAAGTACAACAGAGGGAAGGGCAGTGGAAAGGGGTAGGCCCTGTCACCTTCAATGATTTATTCAAACAGATACCCATTTCTTTCTGCTTTTGCAGTCCTATAGAGTTATGTATACATTTTATATTGTCTCTCCATGTTCTTCCAACCAAACTGTGTCACCCCTCTCTTTCTCCACATTGAATCTGATCTGCTACCTATCCAGCCACTGCACAAACCTGTCCATATCCTGTTGAATTTCTACACTGTCCTACTCATGGTTCGTAATGCTTCCACATTTTGTATTATCTGCAAATTTTGAAACTGTGCCCTGTCCAATAGGATCCAAGTCATTACTATAAAATAACAGGAAAAGCAAAGGCCCCAGCACTGAGCTCTGAGGAAATCCACACCAAATTTCCCTCCAGCCGAAGAAGCATCCATTAACATTTATTCTGTTTCCGGTTAGCAGTTGTCTAATTTTATATTAATTTTATATTCCTGAAGAAGGGCCTGTGCCCGAAACGTCGAATCTCCTGTTCCCTGGATGCTGCCTGACCTGCTGTGCTGTTCTAGCAATAAAGTTTCAACTTTATATTAATGCAGCTATTATTCCTTTTATTCCATGAGCTATAAACTTGATCATGATTCCCTTATGGAATGCTTTTTTGAAATTAGCTGCCAGTCTCTTACCATTCTTTCTCATTGCTTTTCTCATTTTCTCTTTCATCATCCCTTTAAGCATTCTATATTGTCTGGTCCTCAATTGTACTTTTCTCTGACACTGTTATTTTCTCTTTGACATTTTTTCTCATTTATATTAATTTCTATCTTTGTTGTCACCCAGTGAGCTCTGGATTTGGATACCCTACTTTTCCCTTTTAAGGGAATATTTCTTTAACTGTAATATGGGATATGACTCCAATTTATTCAGCCCAGAATCATTTTTACCTCATTGAAGCTGGCTTTCCTCAGTTAATTATTCTTACTATAGGTTGTCCTTTGTCTTTTTCCATAGTCAAACAAAAACCTGCTAATACAGTAATCACTATCTCTTAAATGTTGTCTGATTGACACTAGATCTACTTAGTCCACCTCAATCCCGAGACCCTGGTCTAGCTGTGCTCCCTTACTCATTGAGCTAGAAACATACCACTACAGGAAATTCTCCTGAAAATACTCGAGAACCACTTCCTCATCTCTGTCCTTTACACTATTACTATAACAGTCTATATTCAGATGATTAAAATATAATTACTCTATAATTTTTGCATCTATCAGTAATTTTCCTGCATTTTTCAATATCTTTCTCATTGGTAGATGGCCTATGGATTACACTGGGTGTTATGGACCAGGCCAGACCCCCTCAAAACATTTCAAGAAAGTAGCCCGGACCCTAACATTTTTAAGCAGGTTTAAGCAGGTGTAGAGTGGATATTCCAGGAGTGATGCAGCTGGCCCAACCATTTAGTTTTGAACAGAACAGAATTTATTTGCAAAATTACAAAATGGAACACAAACAAAAGAGAATAGAATACTCAATAACTTGAGCTATGCGAAAACCCAACAGCTTATTTCAAATTAATTATGTTGTTCAAATACTTGCAACAATCCCCGTTAACACCCCTATGCCAAAAAAGGAAAAATCAAATAGAATCTTACAGGAGCGATGTCAGAGAGAGGGAGGATCAGCATGGACATGCTTCTTTGGGGCTAGCAGCTTCACAACTGCCTGCCTGCTAAAACCAACCAAACCAGAGAAAAGCTGAGCTGGAAGAACTGGCCACTCCCCTTTCATTATACAAATTAAAAAAAAACTTGAAAGCATTTTGTCTGAGGCAGTGTCTGTTAGCTATAATCAAACTGGCCCTAAAACCCATTGAAACCCAGACTTTTAGCAATCGCTGCTTTTATGACCTCTCTGGGGGAGAAAAAACATAACCTTGTTAAAGGAGCAGCATCGTCACACCGAGCAATGGAATTGCCCCATTTGTTACTCTTCATCTATAGCCAAATGGATTCTATCCTTGAACCCTTCTCTTCTAGTTGCTTTCCTCAGCCAGTACTGCCACCCCTCCTCCTTTTCTTCCTATTCTATCATTCTGAACTCTTTTTGTATCCAGGAATATTTAACAGTCTGTCATACTCTTTTTAACCAGGTCTTTCTTATTCCCATAACGTTATATTTCCACCTGATAATCTGTGCCAGTAGTTCACAATCTTATTACTATACCTGGTACCTTCACATGCACAGTAACCCTGAATTAGACTTTTATTAGTTTCTCCCTTATCCTGACCTTATCTATCAACGTACCTTTCCTTATTTGACTGCTATCTGCTTCTCCCAGTATTTTGTGTACCTTAGTGTTCCACTCTGATATTGTCTTCTGGGTCCCACACCCCTGCCAACTTAGTTTAAACCATCCCTAATAACAGATGCAAAACCTCTCATGATCATCTCAGACAATCAGTGGGACAATTTGAGTGGTTACTGTCAATTAGAAATGAAGCAAAAACTGGCTAAGCTGTGAAGGAGAGCTCCATGGAGGTGGTAGTGTCAGGACAGAGGTAGATATTGACAACAAATGTTGGAATGGGAGTTGTTTCACTGGTAGATGTTCTACTATCTTAGTTTTCAGTGATTCCAATACATAGAGGGTAAACTGTGTCGGAACTGTTTAACCTAATTCAATGTTGTAAATTATTTTGTGTATATTTCTAAACATACCTGGGATTGAGTCTAATCACCATTTGAGGTCAGGAACATTCCAAACTGTCTATCCACCCACATACCATGACACTGACAATGCAATTATTGTCTTTGGAATCCTTAGACCATCCACCACTTTTAATAAATTATAGTGGGGATATCTGGCAATCCAAATCCCCATAGGCAGAGATTATTTTACTAGGAATAACCATTTTGTTTCTTCCTTCAGCCTTACCCTGCCCAGAGCGGAGCCACTATGAGGTGTGCACCAGCAGCTGTCCGGCTTCCTGCACTGACCTGATTTCTCCCTTGTACTGTACCAGGCCCTGCACTGAGGGTTGTCAGTGTGATGCAGGTTATGTACTCAGTGGTAATGTTTGTGTTCCACTTGAAGAGTGTGGCTGTGAATTCAATGAACGATATTATTCCTTCAAAACAAAGTTCTGGGCAAATGATGACTGCACCCTACGTTGCCTGTGTGAGGGTCCCGGGGAGGTGCTGTGTATGAATGAAACTTGCTCGAAAGGAGAGTTCTGTCTTGTGGAGAATGGGATCCGAGGGTGCTATCCCAAGAGAGCAGCTGTGTGTACAGTCTCGCGCAATAACGGGCTACAAACATTTGATGGTGCTTCGTTTGATTTCCGGGATGAATATGCATACACCCTGCTCAAAATCTGTGGCTCAAACAGTTACAATCTGTCTCATTTCGAAATCAAACTAGGAAGAAAGAAAATGGTTAATGGTTCTTGGATAAAATCACTGACTATAAATTTCCCTGATCATGAAATAAAGATTGGAGACAGTGAAAACATCATCAAGGTAAGAACCTACAAAATCTCATCACAGATTCATTATTATAACGTTCTGATACACGACTTCCTTCCATTTTACAATATTACTATATTTTCAATGTTTGCAGCAGGAATCTCTAATATAACTTATCCCACACTCCTCACTGTAACACTAAACTGCTCATACCCTTTAAACGTTGATATGTAGTCTATATCCTCCATTATAACATTCTGTTATACTCTATACCCCCATCAGTAATATTGTCTGATAAATCCATCAGTAACATACTCTGATACACACCGTACCCAGCACTGTAACAATCTGGAACAATCAATCAAGCATCGTTATTCAATAGGAAGTGAATGTTGCATTGTAAGATGCTGAAGCATTTACAGTCAAGGTTATAATATATACAATAAGGAATATATCAAAGTGTTACAATGAGGGGTGAAGGATTGATCAGAATATTATACTGAGAGATCTAGGGCATATTATTATCCACACTACTCTGTGGATGAAAACAGTTCTCCTCATATCACTCCTAAGTGGCCTATCCCATATCCTTAAACTGTGACCACTGTTTTTGGATTCCCCAATCATTGGGAACATCCTTTCTGCGTATACCTTGTCTAGGCCTGTTAGAATTTTATAGGTTCCTATGAGATACCCTTTATTCTTCTAAACTCTAGTGAATATAATCCTAACTGCTCCAGTCTCTTCACACATCAATCCTGCCATCCCAGGAATCAGTCTGATAAACCTTCATTGTCCACCCTCCATAATCAGAACGTCCTTCCTTTGCTAAGGAGATCAAAACTGCACAGGTTTTCAGGTGTGATGTCATTAAGGCCACATATAATTGTAGCAAGACATCCTTATTTCTGTCGGAGAAAGTGAGGCCTGCAGATGCTGGAGATCAGAGTTGAAAAGTGTGGCGCTGGAAAGGCACAGCAGGTCAGGCAGCATCCAAGGAGCAGGAGAATCAATGTTTCAGGCATAGCTCTTCATCAGGAATATCACTACTTCTGTTTTTAATTCCTCTCACAATGAAGGCAAAAGTACCATTTGCCCTATTCATCACCTACTGAATGTATAAGGACACCCAGGTCTCATTGAACTTGCCCTTTTTCCAGTCTTTCACCATTCAGATAATAATCTGCTTTGCTGTTTATGCTCTGAGTGAACGACCTCACATTGATCCACAATATACTTCATCTGCCATGCATTTGCCCATTCACTCAACTTGTTCAAATCACCCTGAAGCATATCTTCTGCATCCTCTTCACAGCTTACCTTCCCAGCCAGTTTTATGTAGTCTGCAAACTTGCAGATATTACATTTAGTCCTTCATCTCAGTCATGATTATATATTGTGTTTCGCTGGATTCCTAGCACTGCTCCCTGCAGTATCCCACTAGTTACTGCCTACCATTCAGAAAAACACCTGTTTATTCCCACTGTTTGTTTCCTGGCTGCCAGCCAGTTCTCTATCCACGTCAGTACACTTCCCCAGTTCCACATGCTTTAATTTTATGTTAATCTTTTATGTGAGACTTCATCGAAAGCCTTCTGAAAGTACAAATAAACACCATTCCACTAGATTTGTCAATCATGGTTTTCCTTTTGTAAAATCTAGGCACAGTGGCTCAGTGGTTAGCACTACTGCCTCACAGTACCAGGGTCCCAGGTTCAATTCCAGCCTTGGTCGATGGTCTGTGTGGAGTTTGCACATTCTCCCCGTGACTGTGTGGATTTCCTCCGGGTGCTCTGGTTTCCTCCCTCAGTCACAAAGATGTGCAGGTCAGGAGAATTGGCAGGCTAAATTGCCCTTAGTGCTAGGTGCATTAGTCAGAGTGAAATGGGTCTGGGTGGGTTACTCTTCAGAGGGCTTGGTGTGGACTGGTTGGGCCGAAGGGCCAGTTTCTACACTGTAGGGAATCTAATCTAATCTAGTCATCTGGTCAATCCTGTCACTGTTCTCCAAGTGATCAGCTGTTAAATCTTTTACAATGGACTCTAGCATTTTCCCCACTACCAATGTCAGGCTGGCTGATTTTTAATTCCCAGTTTTCTCTCTACCTCCTTTTTAAACAGTGGGGTTACCCCCCAATTGATAGGTGCTGCTCCAAAATTTATAGAATCATGAAAGATGACCACCAATACATTCACTATTTCAATGCCTCTTCCTTAAGTACACTAGAATGTAGATTGTTGAGCTCTGGAGATTTATCAGCCTTTCATTACATCAGTTTCCCCAACACCATTTCCTTACTAATACTGATTTGCCTTCAATATCTCCCTCTCACTAGACCATGTGGGACTTCATTAATCTATTTTCCTCACACATTGGTGAGGCCTCTACTGGAGTACCGTGCACAGAACTGGTTGCCCTGGTACAGGAAGGATATTATTAATCTGGAGAGGGTTCAGAAAGGTTTTACCAGGATGATGATTGGAATGGTGAGTTTGATTTATAAGAATAGGCTGGGACTTTTTTTCTGAAAAATGTGTTGCTGGAAAAGCACAGCAGGTCAGGCAGCATCCAAGGAGCAGGAGAATCAACGTTTCGGGCATAAGAAGAAGGGCTTATGCCCGAAACGTCGATTCTCCTGCTCCTTGGATGCTGCCTGACCTGCTGCGCTTTTCCAGCAACACATTTTTCAGCTTTGATCTCCAGCATCTGCAGTCCTCACTTTCTCCCTGGGACTTTTTTTCACTGGAGCATAGAAGGTTGAGGGATGACCTTGTGGATAAGGTCCCTAGGGTGGGGGAGTTCAAAACTAGGGAGCATATTTTATGGTGAGCAGAGAAAGATTTAAAAGGGACATGAGGGGCAACGTTTTTTTAACATAGTGGTTTTTGTGTGGAATGAACTGCCAGAGGCAATGGTGGATGTAGATGCACTTACAACATTTAAGAGATGTTTGGATAAGTTCATGAAAAAGAAAGGTTTGGAAAGATATGGGCCAAATGCAGGAATGTGGGACTAGTTTAGTTTGGGTACATAGTTGGTGTGGACTGGTTGGACTTTGACTCTATAGCATACCTATAGAAGCTTTTACGAATAATTTTTATGTTTCCCACTAGCTTACTATGTAATCTGATTCCCCTCTTCAACAATCTCTTTATCCTCCCTTGCTGAAATCTAAATTACTCCCAATCCTCATGTCTGCTGCTCTTTTTGACCAATTTGTATGCCCTATTCTTGGATCTGATACTATCCCTAATTTCCCTTGTTAGCCAAGGCAGATCACATTTCCCATTTATATCTGTGCCAGACATGAATGAAAACATTTCTCCATGTGCTATTTAAATGTTTGTCGTTGCCATCCACCATCATCTTGCATAGTCAGCAAAGCATCGTCATTTCCTTGATTTAGATTCAGGACCCTAAATCATTGAATTGAATTGAGTCGAATTTATTGTCACGTGTAGCGAGGCACAGTGAAAAGCTTTGTCTTGTGAGCAATACAGGCAGATCACAGAGTTACCTATAAATAATAGGTGGACAGCAGCAAAAACTAAAAAATACAGGTACAAATGAATGTTAAGAGTTTGTGAGTCCATTCAGTATTCTAATAACAGTAGGGTAGAAACTGTTTCAAAACCAGTTGGTTCGTGTGTACCGGCTTCTCTACCTTCTCCCTGATGGTAGAGGTTGTAGAAAAACATTGCCAGGGTGAGATGGATCTTTGAGAATGCTGGCGGCCTTTCCTCAACAGTGGGCTTGGTAGATGGATTCTATAGATGGGAAGTTGGCCATTGTGATCGTCTGGGCTGAGTTCACTACTCTCTGTAACCAACTCCGATCTTGAATGGTACAGTTGCCATACCAGATAGTGATATATTCAGATAGAATGCTCTCGATGGCGCTCCTATAAAAGTTGGCAAGTGTATTCGCCATCTGGGACACCCGGACCAACCAACCCAACCACCCTGTAGCTCAACATTTCAATTCCCCCTCCCACTCCACCAAGGATATGCAGGTCTTTGGACTCCTCCATCGTCAGACCACAGCGAAACGACGGTTGGAGGAAGAACGCCTCATCTTCCGGCTAGGAACCCTCCAACCACAAGGGATGAACTCGGATTTCACCAGTTTCCTCATTTCCCCTCCCCCCAGCCTGTCTCAGTCAAATCCATCAAATTCAGCACCGCCTCCCTAACCTGCAATCTTCTTCCCGACCTCTCCGCCCCCACCCCAATCTGTCCTATCACCCTCACCTTGACCTTTTTCCACCTATCACATTTCCGACGCCCCTCCCCCAAGTCCGTCCTCCCTATCTTTTATCTTAGCCTGCTGGACCAACTTTCCTCATTCCTGAAGAAGGGCTAATGCCCGAAACGTCGATTCTCCTGTTCCCTAGATGCTGCCTGACCTGCTGCGCTTCTCCAGCAACACATTTCCATCTCTATTCGCCATCGTGCCAAATTTCCTCAGCTGCCTGAGGAAGAAGAAATGTTGTTGAGCCTTTGTAACCAATGCGTCCACGTGAAGAGTCCAAGAAAGCTTTTTGTTTATGACCACTCCCAGGAGCTTGACACTCTCCATTCATTCCACCTCTATGCTGTTAACGTGAAGGGGGGCATGAGTAACATCCCACCGAAAGTCAATAATGAGTTCCTTGGTTTTGCCAGCATTCTCAGCGCACCATTTTTCCAGGTCTTCCACCTCCTGTCTGTAGTCTGTTTCTTCGCCATTTGAGATTCGACCGACTATGGTGGTGTCATCAGTGAACGTGTAAATGGCATTAGTCTGGTCAACTATGTCATTTTCCATCTTAATGAGGAATTCTATCATATTATGGTCACTCTTTCCTAAGGGGCCTCACACAGCTAGATTGCCAATTATTTCATTTTCATTATGTAATACCAAGTTTAGGATGGCCTGTTTTCGAGTTGGTTTCCCATGGATTTGAGTGCAGTTAACTGTTTCAGTCTATAATGTCAACTTGGCAGAGATGGGGGAAAGACGAGTCAGTGGAATGTGGTAATGTCATTGAAATAGAGGCCCAGGCTGCTAATACGCAGCATTGATACAAATCTTAGCTATTATCTAATGGAATTTAAATTCAGTTAAATATCTGGGATTTGTCTCAGTAATTGTAACCATGAAACAATTATTATAAAAACACACCTAATGTCCTTTAGGGAAGAAATCCTGCCATCCTCATCTGGTGACCTACAGGTGACTCCAGACTCTCAGCAATGTGACTGACTGTTAACTACCTTCAGAAATGGACAAGCAAGAAGATAAAACTTTGGAGAATTGTAAACTGTGAGGAGGACAGTGTAGAACATCAAAAGGTGAAATGTGGTGGTAGTATTCCTAACTTTGAACCAGGATGCCTGGATTGAAGTCCCGCTGTCCCAGCGGTGTGTAATGACATCCCTGAACAAGTTGGTTCGGAAGTAGTCTTTAGAACATGAAAAGGACATTGGCTAGTTGGTGAAGTGGGGGATTAGACAGCGGATGAGGTTCAAGTGTGAGGTGAAACACTTTGGTACAAGGAACATGGAGAGGCAGTACAAAATAAAGAGTACTATTCGTAAAGGTGTGCAGGAGCAGAGAGACCTGTATGTATAAGGACACAAATTGTTAAGGATGTCAGGACAGGTAGAGAGCTGTTACTAAAGCATTAGTATTCTAGCCTTCATTAAAAGGTCCCTAGAGGTTATGATGAACTTATAGGACACTGGTCAGACCACTGCAATGGACAGCTGTAACTAACAACCGGAAGCGGCAGATTCAAACCACTACAAATGCCGGAGGAAAGATCACAGAAGCGCTTCACAGGAGGCTCCCAAGCACTGAGGATGTCACCTAGACAGGGAACGAAACGTCTGCAACACAAATTCCCAGCTCGGCGAACAGAACCACGACAATGAGCACCCGAGCTACAAATCTTCTCACAAACTTTGAACACTGGTCAGACTTCAGATGGAGTGTTATGTACAGTGAAGTCAGATGTGAATCATTGGAGAAAGTGGCAAGAACGGTTCAGGGATGAAAAGCTTGAGGAAAGGTTGCAGAAATCGGGATTGTTTTACTTGGCGAGCAATAAATAAGACAAGATTAGAGAGAAGTTTTCAAAATCATGAAGGACTTGGATAGAGTGCATTAGGAGAAACTGTTCCCACTTGTAAATGAGTCAAGAACCAAAAGGCACAGTTTTCAAGTATTTTTGCAAAAGAATCGTGAAATCCCTACAGCCATCCAGCCCGTCAAGTCCACACCAACTCCAAACAGCATCCCACGTGAACCCAACTCCCCGACCTACCCCATTCCCTGTAACTCTTCATTTGCCATGGCCAATCCACCTGACCTGTACATCTTTGGACTGTGGGAGGAAACCCCGGAGCACCCGCTGGAAACCCACACAGACACGGGGCGAATGTGCAAACCCCATACAGACAATTGCCTGAGGCTAGAATCCAACTGGAGTCCCCAGTGCTGTGAGGCAGCACTGCTAGCCACTGTGCAAATGGAAGGTGAGAGGGGAAAAACCTTTTAACTCAATGAATTTGCTGCCTGGTAATGTGGTGGAGGCAAGTCCAACTGAGGCTGGCAAGGGTGTATTGGTTGAGTATTTGGATAGAAATAATGTGCAGGCTAATGGGGAAAAGAACAGGTGATTGGCACTAAGTTCAAAATGCTTAAAAACCCGGTACAATTGGACCAATTGCTTTCTTTTGCATCACAACAATTTGGTGATCCTGTGAAGTCACTCACTCCCGGGGCAATAAGGGATGGACAATAAAACTGGCTTTGCAAGTGATAGTCTCATGTTGTGAATGAATTAAAAAAAAAATCCCTCTGAGTTCCATTTTACTGGATGAAGTAGGAACTAATTTTGTCTTGTTTATAGGTGAATGCCTTTGCGATTTCTTTGCCATTTATGCATTCATCTGGAAAACTGAAGATCTACAGAAATGGAAATGATACCACGGTGGAATTAGACAACAGTTTCCAAATCCTTTATTCAAGTGAGGATCGTGTGAATTTAACACTGTCCACTGCCTATTACAACCACACCTGTGGACTATGTGGATACTTTAATGGTAATCCCACAGATGACTTCCGTAAAGCCAATGGAAAGGTGACAGAAAACGCTGCAGAATTTGTGGATAATTGGAAGACATTTG
The DNA here is from genome assembly GCF_037043375.1 of Chiloscyllium plagiosum. Taxonomy (NCBI): domain Eukaryota; kingdom Metazoa; phylum Chordata; class Chondrichthyes; order Orectolobiformes; family Hemiscylliidae; genus Chiloscyllium; species Chiloscyllium plagiosum. Next base: position 646,287 of record NW_028270167.1, read on the forward strand.
CTGACGATATGACATGCAATGGCCAGTGTGAGGAGCTATACACCGTGTGTACAAATGAGGATTTAATTTTGTATCAAGGGATCTCGCTATGTGGCATAATCAATGATCCCCATAACAGCTCCTTCCTCAATTGTCATGAAGTTGTCAATCCTTCTCCCTTTTTCAGAAGTTGCCTCTATTCCATGTGTTTAAATGGCGGGAACATAACATCTCTTTGCAGCTCCCTGCAGGCCTATGCAGATGCTTGCATTGGTGCCAAGGTCACACAAACTAACTGGAGAAGCAGCACATTTTGCCGTAAGTTATTGAGTAAAGTGGGTATTCAGTGTTTGTAGTAGTCTATCATCCCACAACAGCCAGTGCCTGTAGTTTCGAGCATGTATAAATTAATTTAGTGAATTTACATAGCAGCCTGTGTAAGTCAATCATTCCCTTATGTAGGTACGGAAACGAAAACTGAGCACAATGCTCTACAATGTCTTTACAATGTTCTATTTAATTTCTCAATGACACCTGTTTAATTGCAACAGTACTTGCTCACTGTATATTCAAACTTCCTTACAACAAAGGGCAGCACAGCACTGTCCTCTCTTCCACGTGTTTGTTAGCTTTATTATTATTTCCCATTCTCTTCAAAATGTCAAACAAATGATTACTGACAGATGTAGGGCAACTCAGGTTGAATTCGTTGGGAAGATGATATTAATTGGCCCTCTGGTGGTAACTTTGCCACTGTTTACGTGACACAAAGGAGTAGTATTAAATCCATAAAAATTGGGAGGCTATTCAATCCCTCAAGCCTGCTCTATCAATTGTTTCATGACTGATTTACACCTCAAATCTATTGACCAGCTTGTGTCCCAGATCCCAACGAGCTACCAGGATCAATCAGGTATTGTCAGTTGAACAAGTTCCATTGAGAATGTTTGTTTGTGAAGACTAAGCAGAGGCTGATTCTTCAGAGCTGTTCTTTGACCCTCACCTGGTACTTGGGATGGATTGTCCCACATTCTCACAGGGATCGGTTTTCCTAGTGCCTTAGTGAGTTTTGATAAGAGATTCAACACTGGGGCATCACTGCCAAGCAATGTTGACCAATGTGCAGAGGGATTCTACCTCCCTCATCCATAACTTTCTAGAGTCACAGAGTTATGCAGCATGGAAACAGATCCTTTGGTACAACTAAGTTTCCGTACTAGTCCCATTTGTCTGCATTTGGCCCATATCCTTCTAAACCTTTTCCTATTCATGTACCTGTCCAAATGGCTTTGAAATATTGTAACTACCTGCAGCTACCATTTCCCCAAGCAGTTCATTTCACACACAGACCACCCTCTGTGTGAAAAAGTTGCCCCTCAGATCCCTTCTAAATCTTTCTCCTCTCACTTTAAAATTACACCCTCTCAGTTAGAACTCCCCGACCCCAGGGAAAAGACCTGGTATTCACTTTATCTATGCCTCTCATGATTTTATAAACCTCTAAGATCACCCTTCAGCCTCCTATGCTCCAATGAAAAAAGTCTCAACTTATCCAGCCTATCCTTGTAATGCAAACCCTCCAGTCCAGGTAAAATTCTTGTGAATCTTTTCCAAACCATCTCCAATTTAATAATGTCCTTCCTATAGCAGGGCAACCAGAACTGCACATAGTACTCCAAAAGTGGCCTCACCAATGTGCTATATAACCTCAACATAAAGTCCCAACTCCTACACTCAGTGGTCTGACCAATGAAACAAGCATGCCAAGTGACTTCTGTACCACACTGTTTGCCTGTGGGATGGAACATTCAATGAACTATGTACTTGAACTCCTAGGTCTCTCTGTTCTATGACATTCCCCAGGGCCCTATCATTAACTGCCCTTGTTTGTTTTAGCAAAATGCAATATCTCGCCAAACCCTATTGACCACTCCTCAGTCCATTGGCTGAATTGTTCAAGATCCCTAAGATAACCTTCCTCACTGTTTGCGATACCACAAATTTTGCTGTCATCAACAACCTTCTAAACCACAAATGTGCCTTCTAAATTCTCATCCAAATCATTAGTATAAATGACAAGCAACAGTGAACCCAGCACCGATCCCTGCTGAATACCACTGGTCACACCTCCCATCTCAAAAACCCATCACACCACCCTCTGTCTCCTACCATCAAGTTAATTTTGTATCCAATTGGCAAGCTCTCCCTTAATCTAACTTTACTAACCAGTCTACCATGTGGAGCCCTTGTTAAAGGCCTTACTAAAGTCCATGCAGACAACATCTTCTACTTTGCACTCATCTATCTTCTTGGGTAAAATACTCAAAAAGCTCAAATCAAGTTTGAGGGACATGATCTCCCATGTACAAAGCCACGCTGGCTATCCCGAATCAGTCCTTGCCTTTCCAAGTGTATGTAAATTTATTCTGTCTTTCAGAGTCCCTTTCAATAACTTATCCAGCACTAACATCAGACTTGTTGGTTTATGGTTCCCAGGCTTCTCTTTGCAGTCTTTATTAAATAATGGCATAACATTAGCCACCTTCTAGTCTTCTGGTACTTCACCTGTGGTTGTCAATGATACAAATATCTCTGCCCCAGGCCCTGCAATTTCCTCCCTCGCTTCTTACAACGACCTGGGTTACACTTGACCATATCCCAGATATTTATCGATTTGTATGCTTTTTAACACCTCCGGCACCTGGTCTTTTGTAATCAAGGTCAACTTTGGGATTTCTGAGTTCATGTAACTTGGCCCAGAATGGTGTAGGATTTTGGGGTCTGTGACAAGGGGCCAGTTTCCAGTAAATGGAGATTCTTGTAAAGAACAGTCGAGTGACCAAGACTAAAGACAGCTAAAACCTTTCCTCTTTAACCTTTTGCTCTCTTTTTCCATTAGCTCTTCCGTGTCCTGACCACAGCCACTTTGCCGAATGCACCTCCGCCTGTCCAATGACTTGTGTCTCCCTGGAGCAGGATGTGGAGTGTACGCTGCCTTGTGTGGAAGGCTGTCAGTGTGACCAGGGTTTTGTCCTGAAAGATGGTCATTGTATTCCAAAGAGCCACTGTGGCTGTGTCTACGAAGGTTTGGAGGTCAGGACCAATGAGACTTTCTGGTTGGACAGAGACTGTCAAACTCGCTGCTACTGCAATGGTTCTGACAATGCGGTTTATTGTGAGAGCGCCTCCTGCCGTCTCGATGAATTTTGCTCCGAAGGAGCTGACCTGTTTTCCTGCCTTCCCCGCACAGAGGCTGTTTGCATCGTGTCTGGCTACAGCCACTTGTACACCTTTGACACTCTGGCCTATGATCTGCAAAGTACCTGCTCCCACATCATCAGCACCGTGTCTGCCAGTTCCCCACATCTGCCCCACTTCCTGGTCCAAGCTGAGAATGAAGACCGCAATACGTCATTGGCTCTATGGCTTCACCAAGTCGAGGTGAAGGTGTATGGCTACAATATCAGCGCTTCCAAAGCCTACAAACACACAGTGATGGTGAGCGAGGGCTAGGCAAGGGAGAGGGGCTGAGTCCCAGGTCTGTGAGGCTCTCCAAAACGAGGGCAGTAAATATAAGGTACTACTCGGGAAATGAGGCTTCCCCCTACCCATCATTTAACATTTCCAGGGAATTGGCTAACCTTTGGGGGAATACCAAGCACATTACTGTCTTATTGGTTCACAGGTTGTGGGCATTTATTGCCAGGAGGGGTGGTAAGCTGACAAGGTGCCCATAGAAACCAACCAGATCATTGAGTAGCCCAGCAGATGGATTTAACTAGGAGAGGATATGGGATCCCTCCAGAGGGTGGGGTCTGAAGCCCTAAGGGGGCATCACAGGAGCCAGTAGGCATTACCAATCCTGATCACTATCTGCCTCCAATCTGCCCTATTGATCATTAACTGGAGAAAGTTTTCCTTCTGCAGGTAAACAATGAACGGGTTAATCTGCCCCTCAGACTGGGTCATGGCGAGGTCAATCTCTACTCGTTTGGGCTCTTCTTGATTCTGGAAACAGATTTTGGGCTCAGGGTGATTTATGACTGGAACATGTTCCTAACAGTGACAGTCCCCAGGATCTTCTTCAACCTCACGCGGGGTCTGTGTGGCCAGTTCAATGGAGATCCGGCTGATGATCTTGAGACTCCTGATGGCGAGATCGTGGCTGATCTGCTGGAGTTTGCTGAGAGCTGGATGGTGGCGAGGACTGCGTTTTGTGAGCTGGGCTGTCACCGGGTTTGCCCCTCGTGTGAGCAGGTACTCAATCTCCCTGTGGACGTGCTGCAGCTCTGTGCCCTCATTGTGTCCAAGGACAATGTCTTCAGCCACTGTCACGCGAAGGTGAATCCCACTTTCTTTTACCACAATTGCATTTTCGACTCGTGCATCGATCGTGGAGACCGTCAAACTGCCTGTAACTGGCTTCAGAACTACGGCAGTAGCTGCCAGGCACAGGGAGTTGTTCTGCCCAGCTGGAGAAACCTGACCATGTGCAGTAAGTCTCAGAGACACCGTCACCTTCTTACATTCCTGGCTACGAAACTCTTTCACCTCACTGAGTGAGGGCTTGTTTGCAGACTGGTTATCAATATTCATTCACACTGCCCTCTCCGACTGAGGAACCCACTCACTGCAGGTGTTTGAGCCTCCTGACAAGATCCTTCTGGGGAATCCCTTTTGTTCATGAGGGACCTTGTCTCATATTGATTGAGGATCCAACTATTGGGTTAGGTTAGTTCTAGGCAAAAGTGAGGACTGCAGATGCTGGAAACGAGAGTTTAGATCAGAGTGGTGCTGGAAAAGCACAGCAGGCCAGGCAGCATCTGAGGAGCAGGAAAATCGACATTTCGGGCAAAAGTCCATTCCTGATGAAGGGCATTTGTCCCCCTATTCCCGATGAAGGGCTTTTGCCCGAAACGTCAAAATGCTGCCTGTTGTAGTTCTGCCTTCCCGCCTATTGGGCACTCTGACAGTTAGTGTTTTGGATTGAAGCCACTGGGTTACAAAATTTCCTTGCTGTTTCTCATTTTTTCTCTGCACCATACCAGAATCAGAGTAGATATTGCACAAAAGGAGACCATTCAGCCCATTACGCCTGTGCTGTTTCTCCCCAAGAGCTAAAGGGCTAGTCCCATTTCCTCATCTTTTTCCTCAAAACTTGCAATTCCTCTCTCTTAAGATAAATATTAAGTCCCCTTTTGAAAGTCTTGATTGAACCTTCCCCCAAGATCCTCAGGCTACACTCCAGCTGTAAATAACTTGCTGTGAATCATGGAGATACCATGAAGGAAGCCAGGCCTGCACCACATCTATTGACTAATCGGGCTGTGAGCCAGGCCTGCACCACATCTATTGCCTAATCCGGCTGTGAAAACGCTCTCCCTCACATTGACAAAGGCACATTCAGTCTGATTCTTAGCCCCTCTGTCAATGCAAACACTTTCTCCTAATTGTTGTGGTTCTGTTCGCCGAGCTGGGAATTTGTGTTGCAGACGTTTCGTCCCCTGTCTAGGTGACATCCTCAGTGCTTGAGAGCCTCCTGTGAAGCGCTTCTGTGATCTTTCCTCCGCCATTTGTAGTGGTTTGAATCTGCCGCTTCCGGTTGTCAGTTCCAGCTGTCCATTGCAGTGGCCGGTATATTGGGTCAGGTCAATGTGCTTATTGATTGAATCTGTGGATGAGTTCCATGCCTCTAGGAATTCCCTGGCTGTTCTCTGTTTGGCTTGTCCTATAATAGTAGTGTTGTCCCAGTTGAAGTCATGTTGCTTGTCATCTGCGTATGTGGCTACTAAGGATAGCTGGTCGTGTCGTTTCGTGGCTAGCTGGTGTTCATGGATGCAGATCGTTAGCTGTGTTCCTGTTTGTCCTATGTAGTGTTTTGTGCAGTCCTTGCATGGGATTTTGTACACTACATTGGATTTGCTCATGCTGGGTATCGGGTCCTTCGTTCTGGTGAGTTGTTGTCTGAGAGTGGCTGTTGGTTTGTGTGCTGTTATGAGTCCTAATGGTCGCAGTAGTCTGGCTGTCAGTTCCACCCCAACACACACAAAAGAAGTTGCATCAAGACACTATTCAAAAGGGCCATAACACACTGCAGTACACCAGAACTGCAAAAAGAGGAAGAAGAACACCTATACAATGCATTTGCCAAAAACGGATACTTGCGCAGTTTCATCAACAGATGCCTAAGGGAAAGACAACGGAACGAGGACATGCCGCAACCCAAAGGACTAGCCACACTACCATACATCAAGAGCATTTCCGAACTGACAGCCAGACTACTGCGACCACTAGAACTCATAACAGCACACAAACCAACAGCCATTCTCAGACAACAACTCACCAGAATGAAGGATCCGATACCCAGCATGAGCAAAACCAATGTAGTGTACAAAATCCCATGCAAGGACTGCACAAAACACTACATAGGACAAACAGGAAGACAGCTAATGATCCGCATCCATGAACACCAACTAGCCACGAAACAACATGACCAGCTATCCTTAGTAGCCACACACGCAGATGACAAGCAACATGAATTCGATTTGGACAACACTACTATTATAGGACAAGCCAAACAGAGAACAGCCAGGGAATTCCTAGAGGCATGGCACTCATCCACAGATTCAATCAATAAGCACATCGACCTGACCCAATATACCGGCCACTGCAATGGACAGCTGGAACTGACAACCGGAAGCGGCAGATTCAAACCACTGCAAATGGCGGAGGAAAGATCACAGAAGCGCTTCACAGGAGGCTCCCAAGCACTGAGGATGTCACCTAGACAGGGGACGAAATGTCTGCAACACAAATTGCCACCTCGGCGAACAGAACCACAACAACGAGCACCCGAGCTACAAATCTTCTCACAAACTTTAAACTTTCTCCTAATCAATACTGTCCAGACTCTAATAAACATCCTCTAAAGAGAACAGTCTCAACTTCACCAATGTGACCTCCTGACTCATTCAGGGACTTATCTTGCAAAATTCCCTGCACTTGATATAATGTTATTGCCTCCTTCCTCACCCAGAACTGGGCACAATTTTCCCATTGAAGCTGAATGAGTGTTTTATGAAAGCTCCCTCTTCCTGCTTCTTTATGAAGCCTGTGATCCTATATGTCCTTAACTGCTTTTTAAACCTTCATTTTACCACATTCAATAAATTATATTAATATATCCCACACTCCTCTGTTCCTGCATCCTCTTTATGTAGCTGTTCCTTGTGTTTCTTCCCAAAATGAATTGTTTCACATTTTTCTTGCATTATGTGATGTCTTGCAATTTATCTTTCTCTTCATGGTTCATAATACTTTCAAGTTTCATTTTGCAAATTTGGAGTTTTACCTGTGTGATGAAGGTATAGCAAGTGGTCCCAATACCAATCTCTACAGAATTCAGCTGTATACCTTCCTTCAATTAAACAAGCAACTGTTCATTGGTTCTGTTTCCTGCCACTTATCAAACGTGCTGCACTACCTCTTTTGTTTTCTGGGATTTAATTTCGCCGGCAGGTCTGTTCATGCAGCACCTTTTCAAGTGCTTTTTTGGAAGTCCTTGCATGCATTTAGAAAATGGGATAGTAGGTGCAGTCTTGATCAATGCTGTTACTGGGCCTTTTTTCTGTACACTGAGATTTGGTGAGGAAAAGCATTCTCTGAGTTGTTGGTCAAGGTTATTCATAGTTAAAAATCACACAACACCAGGTTATAGTCCAGCAGGTTTAATTGGAAGCACACTTACTTTCAGAGTGCCGCTCCTTCATCAGATGGTTCAACCACCTGATGAAGGAGCGACGCTCCGAAAGCTAGTGCTTCCAATTAAACCTGCTGGACTATAACCTGGTGTTGTGTGATTTTTAACTTTGTACACCCCAGTCCAACACCAGCATCTCCAAATCAAGGTTATTCATTGTTGTTAAACTGATTGAAGGGACCTTTATTCTATTGCTACATTGATATAAACACAAGATGCAGTTGTCAGGATTGGAATTTATTCTAGGTAAATGTTACTCTGCAATAACACTGCATAAATGGTTTATTTTGTATTATTTTGGTGATTACTGTAATATATTATTGATCTTTTTGAGTTAGGATAAGAGCAAATGTGTACAACTTGGGATTATTTTCCTTTTTTCCATTGGCTGGACCTTGTGCTGAATTTGATAGGGTTAGGAAGTCGCTTAATGGGATACTTGGCAGCCTTTATTGTCATCAAAAGTAACCAAATTTAACCATTTTATGTTAATTTATAATTAATGAGCTTGGTCTGGATCTTGGAAAATAGTTCTTCAAACTTTCAACTAGAGACTTTATTCTTATTGGCATCAGTCTGTTTCAAGTGATCAATTAATAAAAATGTGAGGCATTTGAATCCTGGTATGGGCCACATTTAACAAAGTTACATATTTGCTTCAGAGGAGGCAGAGACGAATGGAACCAATTCAGAGACAATTAAATTAATGGAATGCAAATGGTAAATTTATAAAATGAATTTATTTTTAGTAAATAATTTGCATTTGCTCTTCTTCCTATAGTGATCAACTGTCCTGCGAACAGTCACTACGAGAGCTGTATGTCTGTGTGCCAGCCAGGGTGTGGCACCTCCAAGACCCATGAGGACTGCAGTAGTTATTGTATGGAGGGCTGTCAGTGTAATGATGGCTTCCTGCTCAATGGCAGAATGTGCATCCTGCCCCAGGACTGTGGATGTGTGGCAGATGATAATTACTATGAGGTATGTCAGAAAATTCTTCTGAAGCTGGATCTTTGCAGACTTTGATAAGATTTTCTGAGAGAAACTGTTTTACCTGTTGGGATGTCCAGAACAAGGATGGAACCTTCTAATTCATGCCAGGAATGACTAAGGAATAATTTCTTCACACAATGTGCAGGGAAAATCTGAAACTCTCGCTCAAAAGCTGTTGAAGCCAGAGGTCAAAAATAATTTCAAATCTGAGATTGAATGCTTGTTGTTAGACAAAGGTTTTGAGAGATACAGAACCAAGGTAGGTTCAAAACTTGAGATTTAGATCAACTATGGCCGAATTAAAAGCAGCAGCAAACTCAAGGGACTGAAAGATTTTCCCAAGGCTGGTTTTATGAAGCTTCATGATATATTGTTATTTGGAAACTTGGGTTTGAAAGTGGACGGAAACAAGTGGAGCAATCTCGAAGAACTTGAATGGCGTACTTCTGCACCATATTTCTATGTACTGCTTTAAGTTTGGTTTGTATTGTTATATTATGTTAAGAGTTTAATTTTAGATTTGCTCTGTGAATAATGACATGGTACCTGAAGTTTGTTGATACATGCAGTTTTAATAAGGTTTACCAGATTTGGAGTAATACTTGAGGTGAGCAGTTCATTGCATTAAAAACAAGGGAGAAGAGAAAAGACTGCCTTTGCCTAGTGACAGGAATCCAATATACAGAAACACAAACCATCCAGAATGTCAAGCAGTGTATGCAGATTGAGTCAGAGAGGGCTGCTAGTTTCAACAGTCAGGGTTGGGGAACAAGTCCTGAGTAGCTGAAGAAGGAACTTTAAAATGGAGTCGAAGAATGTGGTGCTAGAAAAACACAGCTAGCCAGGAAGCATCCGAGGAGCAGGAGAATGGACGTTTCGAGCATAAGCCCTTCAGCAGCAAGCAGGAGGGGCTGAGAGATAAATGGGAGGGGGGGTGGGGCTGGGGGAAGGTAATTGGGAAGGTGATAGGGTGGATCGAATAGGTGGAAGGAAGTGGACAGGTCGAGGGCGGTGCTGAATTGGAAGGTTGGATCTCAGATAAGGTAGGGGGAGGGGAAATGAGGAAACTGGTGAAATCCACATTGATCATGTGTGGTTGGAGGATCCCAAGGTGGAATACGAGACATTCTTCCTCCAGAAGTCAGGTGGCTAGAGTTTGGCAGTGGAGGAGGCCCAGGACTTGCATGTTCTTGGCGGAGTTGGAGGGGAAGTTGAAGTGTTCAGCCACAGGGCATTGGCATCCTGCCTCCCCAAAAGTTGAGGAGACCACATCGAGAGCAATGGATATAGTAGATGATGTGCGTGGAATTACAGGTTAATCTCTGTCAGATCTGGAAGGATCTTTTGGGGCCTTGGATGAAGGTGAGGGGGGGGGAGGGGGGGAGGTGTGGTTGCAGGTTTTGCATTTCTTGTGTGGCAGGGGAAGGTGATGAGAGTGGAGGGTTGGTTGGTGGGGGGCATGGACCTGACAAGGGAGTGGCAGAGGGAATGGATTCACTGGAACACTGATAAGGGTGGTGAGGGAAACATATCTCTCGTGGTTGGGTCTGTTTGTAGGTGGCGGAGGATGATGCAATGTACCCCGAGGTTGGTGGGGTGGAAGGTGAGGACCCGGGGGGAGGATTCTGCCTTTGTTGTGATTGGGAGGGTGGGGTTTGAGGGCGGAAGTGTGGGATGTGGAGGAGATGCGCTGGAGGGCATCACTGACCTGAGGGATCCTTCAGCGCATCTCCTCCACTTCCCGCACCTCTCCCCACGAACCCCACCCGTCCCCTCGAACCCCACCCCTCCAATCGCAACAAGGACAGAAACCTCCTGGTCCTTGCCTTCCACCACACCAACCTCCGGATACATCGCATTATCCTCCACCATTTCCGCCACCTACAAACAGACCTCACCCATATCTGCATTCCGGAGAATCATTCCCTCCGCCACTCCCTTATCAGGTCCACGCCCCCCACCAACCCACCCTCCACTTTTAGCACCTTCCCCGTCACTGCAAGAAATGCAAAACCTGTACCCACACCTTCCCCCTCACCTTCGTCCAAGGCCTCAAAGGATCCTTACACATCCGACAGAGATTTACCTGCACTTCCACACACATCATCTATTGTGTCCGTTGCTCCCGATTGTGGTCTCTTCTACATAGGGGAGACAGGACACCAATCTGCAGAATGTTTCAGAGAACATCTCTGGGACACTCGCACTAAACAACACCGCCGCCCTGTGGCCGAACACTTTAACTCCTCCTCCTGCTCCACCAAGGACATGCAAGTCCTAGGCTTCCTCCACTACCAAACTCTAACAAAGAACCAAGAAAATTTACAGCCCAGAAATAGACCCTTCCGTCCTCCAAACCTGAGCCGATCCAAATGTACTGTCCAAACTTGTCGTCCAATTCCTAAGCATCTGTATCCCTCTGCTCCCCACCTACTCATGCACCTGTCCAGACGCACCTTAAATGAATCTACCGTGTCTGCCTCTACCACCTCTGCTGGCAACGCATTCCAAACGCCCACAACCCTGTGTGTGAAGTACTTGCTGCGTGTATCCCCCTTAAACTTTCCACCTCTCACCTTGAAAGCGTGACCTCTTGTTATTGAATCCTTCACCCTGGGAAAAAGCTTGTCTCTATCCATCCTGTCTATAACCTTCATGATTTTGTAAACCTCAATCAGGTCCCCCCTCAATCTCCTTTTTTCTAATGGAAATAAACCTAACCTACTCCACCTCTCTTCGTAGCTAGCACCTTCCATACCAGGCAACATCCTCGTAAACCTTCTCTGCACCCTCTCCAAAGCATCCACATCCTTTTGGTAATGTGGTGACCAGAACTGTACCCAGTGTTCTAACTGCGGCCGAATCAAAGTATTGTACTTATTTAACATGACCGACCAGCTCTTATACTCAGTACCCCGTCCAATGAAGGCAAGCATACTATATGCCTTCTTGACCACTCTATCCACTTGTGCAGTCACCTTCAGGGTACAATGGACCTGCACTCCCAGATCTCTCTGCTCATCACCTTTTCCCAAGGTTCTTCCGTTTACAGTATAGTTCGCTTTAGAATTAGGCTTCCCAAAATGCATCACCTCGCATTTGCCTGGATTGAACTCCATCTGCCACTTCTCCGTCCAACTCTCCAGTCTATCTATATTCTCCAGTACTCTTTGATAGTCCCCTATGCTTCCTGCTACTCCACCAATCTGCATGTCATCTGCACCACCCATAATCACCCGATGCCTGGAGGAAGAACGCCACCTTGCCACCCTAAAACCACAAGGGTTGAATGTGGATTTCACCAGTTTCCTCACTTACCCTCCCCCATCTTATCCCAGATCGAATCTTCCAACTCGGCACCACCCCTTTAAATGTCCTACCTGTCCATCTTCCTTCCCACCTATCCACTCTACTCTGCTCTCCAACCTATCATCTTCATCTACCTATCACATTCCCAGCTACCTTCCCCCTTTTCCCCACCACCCCCAGCCATCAGCCCCCTTGGGCTACCGCTTCAATCCCGATGAAAGGCTTATGCTAGAAGCATCCTCGGATGCTGCCTGACCGGCTGTGCTTTTCCAGCACCATGCTCTTCGACTCTGTTCTCCAGCATCTGCAGTCCTCACTTTCTCCTAACTTTGAAATGGAGACAGGGTGACCCTTCACTGATGTTTGAGTACTCTTGAGGGTTTGGATAGTTTGTGGAAGCTTCCTTCTTGAATCGCTACAGTCCTTGGGGTGTAGGAACATCCCCAGTGCTATAAGGGAAAGAATTCCAAATTTTTGATTCTTCAGCAGTGAAGGAAATGTGATCTATTTCCAAGCCAAGGTATTGCATTGTTGTAGAGGCACGTTATGGGGCATGTGTTCTTCACTGCCATCGTAGCCTGTGAGTTGTTTCCGTGCATCTTGTAAACATATCTTGATACTGTTGTCAATGTACATTGGTGGTGGAGGATGTAACTATTTTAGGAGTTGCCAATCAAGTGGCTACTTTGTCCAGAACAATGTTAAGCTTCTGAGTGTTATTCAACCTGCATCAATCCAGACAAGTGGGGAGTGTTCCCTTACTCTCTGCCTTGTGCAAGCTTTGGGGAGTCGGGAAGTGAATTACTCTGCAGATTCCTAGCCTCTGACCTGCTGTCATAGCCACTATATTGATGTGGCCAGTCCAGTTGAGTTTCTGGTCAACGTTAATCCCCAGCATGTTGATAGTGAGCAATTCAGTGATGGTAATGGTGCCGAATGTCAAGGGGCAAAGGTTAGATTCTCTCTTGTTGGAATGGTCATTACCCCTCACTTGTGTGTTATGAACGTTACTTGCTACTTGTCAGCCCAAGCCTGCACAATGTCCAGTTCTTACTGCATTTGAACATTGACTCCTCAGATACTGAACAGTCCTATATGGTGCTGAACATCATGCAATCATCAGCGAACATCCCCACTTTATACCTTATGATGAGGGAAGGTCATTAATGAAGCCATTAAGGTGATTGGACATAGGACACTGTCCTGAAGTTCTTAAATAGAGATGTCCTGCAGCTTAGATGATTGACCTCCAACAACCATGACCATCTATTTTTGTGCCAAGTATAATCCAACCAATAGAGAGTTTGTCCCCTGATACCCATTAATTCCATTTTTTCCCGGCTCCTTGATACCACACTCGTTCAAATGCAGCCTTGATATCAAGGGTTGTCAATCTACCCTCCCCTCTGGAATCCAGCTCTTTTGTCCACGTTTGAACCAAGGCTGTAATGAGATCAGGAGCTGAGTGGCCCTGGGGAATCCAAACGGGGCATCACTGAGCAGGTTATTGCTGAGTAGGTGTTGTTTGATAGCTCTGTTACTGACACCTTCCATCACCTTACTGATGATTGAGAATAGACTGATGAGGTGGTAATTGTCTAGGTTGGATTTGTCTGGCTTTTTTATTTACAGGACATACCTGGGCAATTTTCAACATTGTTGGGTAGATGCCAGTATCATAACTGTATTGGAACAGCTTGGCTAGGGGAGTGGCAAGTTCTGGAGCACAGTTCTTTAGAACTATTGCTAGAATGTTGTCAGCACATTTAGCATTTGCAGTATCAATAACTCCAACTGTTTCTTGATATCACGTGGAATGAACTGAATTGGCTGAAGTCTAGTATCTGTGATGCTGGGACCACTGGAGGAGGCTGAGTTGGATTACCCCCTCTGTATTTCTGGCTAAAGATTGTTGCGAATGCTTCAACTGTCTGTTTCCGTTCTCTATGTCTTTATGTACTGAGCTCTCCTATCATTGAGGATGGGGATATTTTTAAAGTCACCTCCTCCAGTGAGTTGTTTAATTGTCCACAACTATTTGCAATTGAATGCGACAGGTGTGCAGAGCTTAGACCTGATCAGTGGTTATGGGATTGCTTAGCCCTGTGTACTTTTTTTTACAATCCTTATAACTGGGACCAGTGATGAGCTTATCATTTGATATCAAACTGAATCAATTACAGGTTCTCTGCTGTTCTATGAGTTGGGTTGTTTGTTGGGTTTGGTTTTCCTGAAAATGTTTGTCTTTATCAGCCAGGGCAGTTTTTCTGGAACACCAACTGCTCCAAACACTGTCGCTGCATGGGACGCAATATGGTCCAGTGTGATTCACGCCAATGCAAGAGTGAAGAATCATGTTCAATCCAAAATGGAATCAGAGGCTGCTACAGTAAGAAAGACGCCTCTTGCATCGCTGCTGGGGGAGGCATATTCCAGACTTTCGATGGGGCGTTCCTGCGATTTCCGGCTGCCTGCTCATTTGTCCTCTCCACAATCTGTCACAAACTTCCAGACATCTCCTTTCAACTGATTGTAAACTTTGACAAATGGAGTTCACCCAACATGACTGTGATCTCCCCTGTTTACCTGTATATCAATGAAGAACAGATTCTCATCTCAGGCAACACTGTGCAGGTAAACCTTTACACTCCTTTATCTGCACATTCATTCTTGCTCAGAGCCCACCAGTTTTCTCTCATCCTTACATTTGCTTTACTCATAGATTCATTCTTTTCTGAATACATTTATTCTCTCCCATTAATTCCCAATCTGTTACATTATTTTCCTCCATTTATTCTCTCACATTTATTCTCTCCTACCTCATTACTCTATCTTTCACATTCATTCTCCCCCTTGTAACATTTATTTCTTAACCCTCTCTCATTTTCATTCTGCACCTTGAATGTCAACTCACTTGAATGTTTTATGCAAGCATGCATTTTATTCTCTCAGACATAAATAATTGATCTGTCACATTCATTGCCTCTTGTGCTTTCCTTTGTTGCTTTCAGCTACAGCTCAATGGGTTGTCTTCTGACCCCTGAATTAAAAGATTGTGGATTTGATTGTGGCTTAGTCCAGAGGCTAGTGAAGTACAGAGTGAGTGCCACATTGCTGGAAGTTCTGTGTTTCAGAGAAGGCATTAAGCTAAGGGCTTGTTTGTACTTTCAGGTGAATATAAAAGATTGCACTGCAATACTCAAATCAGAGCAGTGACATTCTTCTCGTATCTTGCTGAATATTCATCATTTAAACCAAAATCACTTAAGTAGATTATCAGCGGATTATCATGTTGCTGTTTGTGAGAGTAGCTGTAGCCAAACAGGTTGACACTTTCCCCACACTACAATGAATCAAACATTTGGATAGTAATAAAGTGCTGTGGGATATCCTGAAGATACAAAAAGCACTACATTATTGCAACATTTCTTTCTTCACAATTATTTCTCCCCCACAATTCATGTTCTCTGCTACTTAGTCTCATTCTTTAATTTCCTCTTTTACTGTGTCACATTCTTTTTCTTCCACTTTAAATTTTCTTATATAACATCTCAAAGTTATTCATAAATTTCTACTGCAATTATTCTCTCAATGTGTCTTAAATTCCTCCTCTATCTTACATTGATGCTCTTTCATTAATTCTCTCAATCATTTCTCTTGATCATCTCCATTCTCTCTTCCCTTTGTTCATTTCATCAATTATTCTTCCACCTACATTCTCTTTCTGCATCCTTTTCTCTATCACTCAATCTGTTCTGTATCTTTGTCTGCCTCTTCCAATTTCTCTTGACTAACTTTCCATAAATCTCTAAGTTGGCAAACTACTCCTGTAGTCTCTTCATTGTAAAAGTGGACATTCCCCTAATGACTCTTTCTAAAAGTTTACCTATGTGCGTTTGCTGAAATACTTGCTCAAAAGAATCTTCACCAAGCTATTCATAATGCCCTACATAAAAAGAGGTCTCTGCTGATGAAGAAATGCGCCTCTTCCCAAAACTATAACCAATACTGTCCTATTCTGTCAGGTGAATGGAACCACTGTTACGATTCCTGTTGCCACAGGACTAACAAAGATCTCAACTGCTGAGGGATTTCTAACCATTGATACTGTTCAAGGTATTCAGATCCAATACAACTGGTTTAATTTGCTGTCAATCAGAATGGGGGAGCGTCTACAAAACAAGGTGTGTGGTCTGTGTGGAAACTTTAATGGAAACCCCAATGATGATGATTTAAGTTCTCGAGGAAAACCAGCACAAACAGTCTTGGAATTGGCAAAGAGTTGGAAAACCAATGGCATGCAGAACAGGTAAAGTTATAAATGATCACCCTCTTATTCTAAGATTGTATTCTTTGTGTTAGAGCTACCACCTGGGGAAACAGCAACTCAGCATCTAGTCCATCAAGCTGCCCAAGACTTTTGTATGTTTCATTAATATCATCCCTCATTCTTGTAATCTCTGGTGGCTTTTGGCTTAGTGATAGGAGACAGAGAGTGGTGGAAGGCTGTTTGTGTGACTGGGGGTTGGTGTGCAGTAGTGTACCACAGGGATTAGTGCTGGGTCCCTTATTGTTTGTGATATATATAAACAATATCAATGAGAATTTAGGGGCGGGGATGAAAAATAAGTTTGCAGATTACACGAAAACTGGCTGGGTGGTTGACCGTGAGGAAGGAGGAGGATTTTGATTTGCTTTGTGACCAATCCATCTGTGGTAGATTGCATTTAACCCTGAAGAGTGTGAGGTGATCCACTTTGGAAGACCGTAACAAGACTTGGGACTACTCAATGCATGTCAGAACACTAGGAAGCTCAGAGGAACGGAAGTATCTTGGGGTCCTTATCCACTCTCTAAAGGTAGAGAAACAGGAGTAATAGTGTGGTGCTGGAAAAGCACAGCAGGTCAGGCAGCATCCGAGGGACAGGAGAATAGACGTTGCGGGCAAAAACACTTCATTAGAAATGAGGCTTGTGAGCTGGGGGGGTGCTCAGAGATAAATGAGAGGGGGTGGGGCTGGGGGGGAAAGGTAGCTGGGAATGTGTTAGGTAGATGAAGGTGGAGGAGAAGGTGATAGGTCAGAGAAAAGGGTGGAGTGGATAGATGGGAAAGACGATGGATCAGTCAAGAGGGCGGTGCCGAGTTAGAGGCTTGGGACTGGGATAAGGTTGGGGGAGGGGAAATGAGGAAACTGGTGACATCCACATTGATCCCATGTGGTTGGAGGGTCTCAAGGCGGGAGATGAGGCGTTGTTCCTCCAGGCACCGGGTGGTTAGGGTTTGGTGATGGAGGAGGTCCAGGACCTGCATGTCCTTGGGGGAGTGGGAGGGGGAGTTGAAGTGTTCAGCCACAGGGCAGTGGGGTTGATTGGTGCGGGTGTCCCAGAGATGTTCTCTGAAACAATCCGCAAGATGTCATCCTGTCTCCCCAAAGTAGAGGAGACCACGTTGAGTGCAACAGATACAGTAGATGATGTGTGTGGAAGTACAGGTAAATTTCTGTTGGATGTGGAAGGAACCTTTGGGGCCTTCGATGGAGGTGAGGGGGGAGGTGTGGGTGCAGGTTTTGCACTTGCTGCAGTGGCAGGGGAAGGTGCCAGGAGTGGAGAGAGGGCTGGTGGGGGATGCGTGAATCTGACAAGGGAATTGCGGAGCGAATGGTCTGAGCAGTTGCAGAGCCCACGAGAAGCTTCTGGAATGATCGAGGAAACCTGAGTATTGAATTAAGTAGGAGAAAGTGAGGTCTGCAGATGCTGGCGATCAGAGCTGAAAATGTGTTGCTGGAAAAGCGCAGCAGGTCAGGCAGCATCCAGGGAACAGGAGAATCGACGTTTCGGGCATGAGCCCTTCTTCAGGAATGAGGAAAGTTTGTCCAGCAGGCTAAGATAAAAGGTAGGGAGGAGGGACTTGGGGGAGGGGCGTCAGAAATGTGATAGGTGGAAAGAGGTCAAGGTGAGGGTGATAGGTCAGACTGGGGTGGGGGCGGAGAGGTCAGGAAGAAGATTGCAGGTTAAGAAGGCAGTGCTGAATTCGATGGATTTGACTGAGACAAGGTGGGGGGAGGGGGAATGAGGAAACTGGTGAAATCCGAGTTCATCCCTTGTGGTTGGAGGGTTCCTAGGTGGAAGATGAGGCGCTCTTCCTCCAGCCGTCGTTTTGTTGTGGTCTGGCGATGGAGGGGTCCAAACACCTGCATATCCTTGGTGGACTGGGAGGGGGAGTTGAAGTGTTGAGCCACAGGGTGGTTGGGTTGGTTGGTCCGGGTGTCCCAGAGGTGTTCTCTGAAATGCTCCGCGAAGTAGCCGGCTTGTCTCCCCAATATAGAGGAGGCCACATCGGGTGCAGAGGATGCAATAGATGATGTGTGTGGAGGTGCAGGTAAATCTGTGGCGGATACGGAAGTTTCCTTTGGGGCCTTGGAGGGAGGTGACGGGGGAGGTGTGGGCGCAAGTCTTGCACCTCCTGCGGTTGCAGGGGAAGGTGCCGGGAGTGGAGGTTGGGTTGGTGGGGGGGTGTGGATCTGACGAGGGAGTCACGGAGGGAGTGGTCTTTATGGAATGCTGATAGGGGAGGGAGGGAAATATATCCTTGGTGGTGGGGTCCGTTTGGAGGTGGCGGAAATGACGGCGGATGATGCGCTGTACATGGAGATTGGTGGGGGTGGTAGGTGAGGACCAGTGGGGTTCTGTCCTGGTGGCGGTTGGAGGGGCGGGGCTCAAGGGCGGAGGAGCGGGAAGTGGAAGAGATGCGGTGGAGGGCATCGTCGACCACGTCGGGGGGGAAATTGCGGTCCTTGAAGAAGGAGGCCATCTGGGTTGTACGTTTTTGGAACTGGTCCTCCTGGGAGCAGATGCGGTGGAGTCGAAGGAATTGCGAGAATGGGATGGCGTTTTTACAGGGGGCAGGATGGGAGGAGGTGTAGTCCAGGTAGCTGTGGGAGTCGGTCGGTTTGTAGTAGATGTCCGTGTTGATTCGGTCGCCTGAGATAGAAATAGAAAGGTCGAGGAAGGGGAGGGAGGAATCTGAGACTGTCCAGGTGAATTTGAGGTCAGGGTGGAAGGTGTTGATGAAGTGGGAGCACGAGGCGGCGCCGATACAGTCATCGATGTAGCAGAGAACACCTCTGGGACACCCGGACCAACCAATCCAACCACCCTGTGGCTCAACACTTCAACTCCCCCTCCCACTCCACCAAGGATATGCAGTTCTTTGGACTCCTCCATCGCCAGACCACAACAAAACGATGGCTGGAGGAAGAGCGCCTCATCTTCCGCCTAGGAACCCTCCAACCACAAGAGATGAGCTCGGATTTCACCAGTTTCCTCATTTCCCCTCCCCCCACCTTGTCTCAGTCAAATCCATCGAATTCAGCACCGCCTTCCTAACCTGCAATCTTCTTCCTGACCTCTCCGCCCCCACCCCAGTCTGACCTATCACCCTCACCTTGACCTCTTTCCACCTATCACATTTCCAACGCCCCTCCCCCAAGTCCCTCCTCCCTACCTTTTATCTTAACCTGCTGGACAAACTTTCCTCATTCCTGAAGAAGGGCTTATGCCCGAAACGTCGATTCTCCTGTTCCCTGGATGCTGCCTGACCTGCTGCGCTTTTCCAGCAACACATTTTCAGCTATTGAATTAAGTACATCACCATCAAACCAGTGAATAAGTGGGGGGGGGGGGGGGGGGGCGCTGTGGTAGTTTGGCACACTGACCTCTACACCGCTGAAGCCAGGTGCCAACTCAAAGACACCTCCTCCTACTGTCCCCTCCACCACAATAACCCCACCGATCACCAATCCATCATCTCCCAGACCATCCACAACCTCATCACCTCTGGGGATCTCCCATTACAGCCTCTAACCTCATTATCCGTGAACCCCACACTGCCCAATTCTACCTCCTACCCAAGATTCACAAACCTGACTGCCGCGGTCAACCCATTGTCACAGCCTGCGCCTGTTCCATTGAACTCATCTCTTCCTACCTCAACACCGTGCTGTCCCCCTTAGTCCAGGAACTCCCCACCTACATTCATGACACCACCTATGCCCTTTACCTCCTCCAAGACTTTGGTTTCCCTGGCCCCCTATGCCTTATCTTCACGATGGACATCCAGTCCTAGTATACATCTGTCCACAATGACAAAAGCCTCGAAGCCCTCCGTTTCTTCCTCTCACACCGTCCCAACCAGTACCCTTCCACCAACACCTTCATCTGCAACTTCTCCTTCCAATCCTCCCATATCCTCCAAACCAAGGGGTAGCCACGGGCACCCTCATGGACCCCAGATTTGCCTGCCTCTGTCGGGTATGTGGAACAGGCCATCTTCCACAGCTACACTGGCACCATCCCCCACCTTTTCCTCTGCTACATCATAGACTATAATCGTGCTACCTCATGCTCCCACGAGAAGGTTGAACAGTTCATCAAATTCACCAACACCTTTCACCCCGATTTCAAATTCATCTGGATCATCTCGGACACCTCCCTCCCCTCCCACGACCTCTCCGTCAATAGTGCATGACTCAACACAACATCTTCTACAAACCCACGGACTCTCACATCTACCTGGACTACACCTCCTCCCACCCTGCCTCCTGTAAAAACGCCATCCCTTATTCCCAATTCCTCTGCCTCCGCTGCATTTGCTCCCAGGAGGACCAGTTTCATCATAGAATATCCCAGATGGCCTCTTTCTTGAAAGACCACAATTTCCCCACCCACATGGTTGACAATGCCCTCCAGTGCATCTCCTCCACCTCCTGCACTACTGCCCTGGAACCCCACCCCTCCCAACGCAACAAGGACAGAAGCCCTGGTCCTCACCTTCCACCCCACCAACCTCTGTACACATTGCATCATCCTCCGCCACCTACACACAGACCCCACCACTAGGGATACATTTCCCTCCCCATCCCTATCAGCATTTCTGAGAGACCATTCCCTCTGCGACTCCCTTGTCAAATTCACATCTCCCTCCTCTAGCTTATCTCTCCATGCTTCAGGCTCACTGCCTTTATTCCTGATGAAGGGCTTTTGCCCAAAACGTCGATTTCGCTGCTCCTTGGATGCTGCCTGAACTGCTGTGCTCTTCCAGCACCACTAATCCAGAATCTGGTTTCCAGCATCTGCAGTCATTGTTTTTACCAAATTCACATCCCCCACCAGCCCTCACCCCACTCCCAGCACCTTTCCCTGCCACTGCAGGAAGTGCAAAACCTGCGCCCACAACACTCTCCTCACCTCCGTCCAAGGCCCCAAAGGATCCTTCCACAACTGACAGAAATTTATCAGTAGCTCCACATAAGTCATCTACGTATCTGTTACACCCGGTGTGGTCTCCTCTACATCGGGGAGACAAGATGCAATCTTGCGGATCGTTTCAGAGCACATCTCTGGGACATCCACACCCACTAACCCCACCGCCCCGTGACAGAACACTTCAACTCCTCCTCCCACTATGCCAAGGACATGCAGGTCCTGAGCCTCCTCCATCACCAAACCCTAACACCTCATCTCCCGCCTTGAGACCCTCCAACCACATGGGATCAATGTGGATTTCACCAGTTTCCTCATTTCCCCTCCCCACATCTTACCCCAGTTCCAAACCTTCAACTCAGCACCGCTCTCATGACCTGTCCATCATCTTTCCCATCTATCCCATCTGAGGCAGCACGGTGGCTCAGTGGTTAGCACTGCTGCCTCACAGCAGCAGGGACCCGGGTTCGATTCCAGCCTCGGATGACTGTGTGGAGTTTGCACATTCTCCCTGTGTCTGCGTGGGTTTCCTCTGGGTGCTCCAGTTTCCTCCCACAATCCAAAGATGTACAGATTAGGTGAATTGGCCATGCTAAATTGCCCATAGTGTTAGGTGCATTAGTCAGGGTCTGGGTGGGTTACTCTTCGTAGGGTCGGTGTGGACTTGTTGGGCCAAATGGCTTGTATCCATACTGTAGGGAATCTAATCTATCTGCCCCACCATCCTCTCTGACCTATCACCTTCTCCCCCAACTTCATCCATGTATCACACTCTTAGCTACCTTCCTCCAGCCCCACCACCCCCAACCCCCCATTTATCTCTCAGCACCTCACCCCCCCCCCCCCCCCAAGCCCTACAAGTCTCATTCCTGATGAAGGGCTTATGCCTGAAACGTTGATTCTCCTGCTCCTCAGATGCTGCCTGACCTGCTGTGCTTTTCCAGCACCACACTCTCCACTCTGATCTCCGGTATCTGCACTCCTCACTTCCTCCTAGGACAGGAGTAATAGGCTAGTTAAGAAGGCATATAGGACATTTGCCGTTATCATTTGTGACATTGACTATAAGAGCTTGGGAGTTATGTTAGAGCGAAACAAAGCTTACAGCTGGAGTACTGGGTGCTGTTCTGGTCTCCACACTATTGGAAGAATCTGATTTCTCTGGAATAGATGCAAAGAAGATTCACCAGGATGTTGTCTGGGATGGAGCATTCAGCGATGAAGAGAGGCAGGATAGGCTCGTGTTGTCTTCTTTAACATATAGAAGGCTGAGAGGGGATTTGATTGGATGCATATGATTAAGGGGCATGGAACAGGGTGGACAGATAGTAGCTTAGTTGATAGGTCAATAACAAGGGGACATAATCTTAAAGTGAATGGCAGGTAGTTTAGAGGGGATTGGAGGAAAAGCTTTTTCACTCATGGTGGTGAGAATATGGAATGCATTGCCTGTTGAGGTAGTAGAGGCAGGAAACCTCCCAGTCTTTAAAAAGGAATGTGGATGAGGTCATAACTTCCAAGGCTATTGACTAAATGCTAGAAAATGGGATTAGTGTTGCTCGGTCAGTTCAGACATGATGGGCTGAAAGGCCTCTTCTGTGTTGTTTGATGCCAAGATTCTAAGATTAAATTCTCCCTTCTCTTTGTGCTTCAGTGTTACATTGCAAAGTGACCAAGTCTGGGACCTAAATACTTTGGAGTATTTGACATTTTGGAAGAACAGGATGCGAGGAAGAATAGTGGGATAGGATAATTAAATGTTAATTAAGGATGACATTAATACAGTCATGAGAAATTACGTTATTTCAAAAGATCTGGATGTAGAATCTGTATGGGTGGAGACAAAAAAACAGAAGAAGTAAAAATTCATTTGTAGGCGTAGTTTGGGTGCCCCAATAGCAGTTACTAGACAGGACAAGACAGAAAGAAATAATGAGGAGAGGGTATTGTGACAAAATTGCAGCAATCCCTGTGGGTGATTTTAATCTATAGATTGAACAGATCATATTGGAAAAGATAGCCTGGTAGATTCATTCATGTCATGTAATCAGGACAATTTCTTAGAATAGTAGGTTCTAATGTGAACAGGGGATCTGACTATTTTAGACCTGGTAATGTGCAATGAGACAGAAATACAGTAATCTCTTAGTAAAGGAGCATCAAGGCAACAGTGATCTTAAACATTGGAGAAACTCAGCATCTGACAGCATCTTATGGAAAGAAAAACAGTTAATGTTTTGAATCCAATCTGACTTCTTCAGAATGGATCATAGCATATTGAATTTGAGGGTGATAAGATTAGTGAAATAGCAAATAGGTTAAAAGATAGGAGAGGGGAGAAGCAATGGTAGGGTTTCAAGGAGATTTTTCTTAAATCTCAACAGAAGTATATTCAGTTGAGAAAGAAAGATTGTATTAGAATTACATGCCATTTATGGCTAACTAAGAAAATTGGGATGCAACAAAATGAAAGAAAGAGCATGCAATCTTGCAAATATTAGTAGTAGGTCAGAAGATTGACAAATTTTGGAAACCAACAAATAATGTCCACAGAAAAGGAGGGGGAGCTTTATAGTTTAAGAGAAAACTAGCTAAAATATAAAAATATACTTTTTGACAAGTAGTTTCATAGGAAAAAAAGTGACTAAAACAGATATTGGTCCCTTAGAAGGCAAGACTGGATAATTAATGTAGGAAACAAGAAATGGCAGAAATGTTGAACGAGTATTTTGTATCTGTACAAACAGTAGAAGACAAACAAAAAACAAGAATACTTGAAAATCATGAGGTACCAAAGAGGGAAGATATCAACAACTTCAGTCATTGAGGAAAAGTTTGTAGGGAAACATTTACAGCTAAAGACTAACAAGTCGCTTGGATATGATGGCTTACATCCTGGGGTCCTAAGTAAGTGGGTCCAGAGATAGTAGTTTATTGTTTATGATCTTTCTCTAGATTCTTGAAGCGCCCCAGAGAATTGGAAATTTGCAAATCTAGCATCACTATTCCAATAAACGAGGCAGACAAAAACCAGGAAAGTGTAAGCCAGTTATCCTAACATCTGTCTCAGATTGATAGAATCCATTATTAAGGAGGTAGATGTGGAGCATTTAGAAAATTAAAGTATAAATCAGGCAGAATCAACATGGTTTTGTTCAAGGTAAATCTTGTGGTCCCTGCCTTCACCCACACAAATATAAGAGATTGGTTCCCTCCAGTGGGACCCTCCTTCTGGGACCCCATATCTGCCTTACTCACAGTCACATCTTCATGTTCCTGACCATGGAGCAATTGCAAAGTATTGCTAAAACAAAAATGTGGCTGAATTTTTTTTGTCTTGCATCTGGACAAAAACAAGAATGTTAAATTTCAAACAATTGCAAGAAAAGGGTGTTGATTGGTTTGCAAGTTGACTTTGATTGGTTAAGGAGAAAGTATCAGTTTTGAGTTTCCAGTAATTCAAAAGAAGGTTGAACGCTTCAATGTGTCAGCATCCTCGCAATTGTTATAAGTGCAAGACAAAATACGTCAATAACACTTCATTTTCTTTAAATATTCCCTCCCAAATGGCATTGTGGGTCCACCCACAGCAGATGGACTGCAGTGGTTCAAGAAAGTAGCTCACCCCCCCACCTTCTCAAGGGCAACTAGGGATGGGCAATAAATGCTGGCCAGCCAGCAATGCCCACATCCCACAAAATGAATACATTTTGAAAAATAAATATTATGCAATGTGAAGTACTTAACCTAAGGGGTGTCACTGGTCCTGAAAAAATGTTTCCAAGTACCGCCGCATTCTGATTCATTGCTGTGTTAGATCTGAAGCTCCTTCAGCTGCAATCACTGACTGAGATATGACTACTCAGCAGCTCCCATATGTTACAGGTGTAACCATCGCATGACAAGTAATTTCTATTGTACTCAACTAATATAACAAATTAGGGTTTCACATTTTGCAATGTCATTCAAAAACTCTTGTTATGCAATATTAAGTAGTTCGACAAGTTATGTTATGAATTTAATAGAGTGCTCAGTTTAAACTATTGTTCTAGTTTATAGAAAATAACTTATACTTAGCAACCAATCACTATCTTTTCACCCACCTATAGCTCTAAACTGTCTCTTACACCCTCTCTTCAACTGTTTGTTCTTGAGAAGAACTCACCAAATTCACCAGTTACGTACATTATAGAAGGTATATTCAATCACTCAATCAATCAATCTAACTTAGTTTTCCCCTTATCCTTTGAACCCTTTAGCCCCAAGTGTTATATCCAACTCCTTGAAATCGTTCAATTATTTTCTGTGGTAACAAATTCCACAGGCTCCCCACTCTATTGGTGAAAACAAATTTCTCATCTCATCCCTAAATAGTCTACTCTTAGACTGTGACAGTGGTTCTGGACTGCTACATCATTGGGAACATTCTTCCTACAACTAACTGATCCAGTCCTGTTAAAATGTTTTAGATTTCTATGAGATCCCTCCTCATTCTTATAAACTCCAGTAAAAATAATCCTAACCGATTCAACTTTTCCTCATACGTCAGTCCTGTCATCCCAGGAATCAATTTGGTAAACCTTTGCTGCCCTCCCTCTATACCAGAAATATCCTTCCTCCAATAAGGAGACCAAAACTGTGCACAATATTCCGAGAGGTATCAACAAGGCCCTGTACAATTGCAGCAAGAAATCCCTGCTCCTGTACTTAAAGGTCAATGTACCGTTTGCCTTTGCCCTTTTGACTCCTTGGTGTACCTGCGATACCCAAGTATTGACGCATATTCCTCTCTCTCAATGTATAGCCATTTGGATAGTTATCTGCCTTCTGTTTTTGCTTCCAAAGTGGATAATCTCACATTTATCCATGTTATCTTCCATCTGCCGTGAATCTGCCCACTCACTCGACTTGTCTAAATCACATTGAAGCATTTCTGCATCATCCTCACAGCTCACCTTCAAAGCAGCTTTGGGTCATCTGCAAACTTGGCTTTTTTACAAAATCTCCTTCAGGACTCTGTTGCAGTTCTTACTCCTGCTATTTCGACTCCCTCACAAACTTCTCACCTGTATTATTGTTAAGACTTTAGGAAGAAAATCTGATTTCTTCTTTCTTTTCTGAGAATATTGACCAGCTCTGTGTATCCTACAGCTGTGATGAAGATCAATACACTGCATTATCACTAACTTGTGATAATCAGGACATTATCCAGTTACAGAATGAAGGAAGTTGCCTGAAACTCACTGAAATGAAGGGGTTCTTCCAACCGTGTTTTGGCTTCATCAATCCAATGCCATTTTACTCATCCTGTGGCTTGGATACTTGTTACTGGGATGAAAGATCGCAAATCTGCAGCTCTTTGGCAGCGTATGGAGAGGCATGTCGTTCACGGGGGATCCTGAGCACTGACTGGATTCGACGGGAAAACTGCTGTAAGAGGAGCTGGTAACAGATTGGAAGGCAATTTGGCCTGGATTGCGGTTCTGCTGTTTCCTGAACTGAGGGTCAAGCACCCCCTGGGGGTTGCATTTTAGGTGTTTGAGCTAGCAATGGTGTTAATGTGTTAATTTTCTACTTGGTTTTAAGAGTAATCAGGGACGGGTATTGATGTATAGTCTTTGAGCAGATATAAAGAGAGACAGCTGTGTCACTGAGCTCGTAGTTAGGAAGCTGAGATCTATTATCAAGGATAAACCCAGTGCCTTATTCAGGTTGTAAGTTTGCTCGCTGAACTGGTAGGTTTGTTCTCAGACATTTCGTCACCATGCTAGGTAACATCATCAGTGAGCCTCCATTGAAATGCTAGTGTTCTCTCCCACTTTCTGTTTATGTGTCTTGGTCTGTTAAGGTGGGTGATATCATTGCAGTTCTTTTTCTCACAGGTTGGTAAATGGGGTCCAAATCACTGTATTTATTGATGTAGTTCCTTGAATGCCAGACCTCCAGGAATTCCTGTGCATGTCTCTGTTTAGCCTGTCATAGTGTTGTCCCATTTTTTCCCTTTACTGTTCTGAGGCGGCACAGTGGCTCAGTGGTTAGCACTGCTGCCTCACAGTGCCAGGGACCCGGGTTCGATTCCCGCCTCGAGTGACTCTGCGTGTGGAGTTTGCACGTTCTCCCTGTGTCTGCGTGGGTTTCCTCCGGGTGCTCCGGTTTCCTCCCACGATCCAAAGATGTGCAGGTCAGGTGAATTGGCCATGCTAAATTGCCCGTAGTGTTAGGTGCATTAATCAGGGGTAAATACAGGGTAAGGAAATGGGTCTGGGTGGGTTACTCTTTGTAGGGTTTGTGTGGACTTATTAGACTGAAGGGCCTGTTTCCATACTGTAAGGAATCTAATCAGAAGCAATCCCTTTACATCATCAACACTTATCATTTAATCTTTCCAGACTTCCAATCCACCGGAAGCCTTCCCCTCACTACAGCTGCCAATATGCAAGTCCTTCTGTCTGCTTTCTGCCCATTACACAATCCTCTGTCCATGCTAATATGTCACCCCTAACTCCATCAGCTCTTATCTTGCATAATATCCCTTTTGTGTGGCACTTATCCAATACCTTTTGGAAATCTATTTACTGAATACCTTTATCTATGCTACTAGTTTCACTTTCAAAATAACATTCATTAAACATATTTTCCTTTCATAAATGCATATTGACCCTAACATGCTATAATTTGCTGAATGTATTGTTAAGGTTTTCTTAATAATGGAATGCAGTATTTTCCCAATGACTGATGCCAGGCTGGCTGGTTTGTACTTCGCTTTTCTCTCTTTCTTGACTAGTGGTGTTACATTTATCAACTTTGAATGTATGGAACCATTTTAGAATCTATATAATTTCATAAAATTATAAATAATGCATCCATGCAATCATACAGAGCATAGTCTTTTAGAGTGCTGGGCTGGAGATCATAAGACTCTAGGAATTTGCTGATTTTTAGTCTCTTAAGTTTCTCTAATAATATTATTTACAAAAAGAAATTACCTTAATTTCCTCACTCATTTAAATCAATTGGATATCCTATTAAAAGTAAGGTAATTTTGATTCGATGTTGTGGTGTATAGAGGTATATTTAATAAATAACTTTATAATGTCAGTGACATATTCTAGTTCCAAACTTGCAGCGTGGGTTGGTACCTGGGACTTCGATGTTGTGGCTATTACGGAGACATGGGTAGAACAGGGACAGGATTGGCTGTTGCAGGTTCCAGGGTTTAAATGTTTTAGTAGGGTCAGAGGTGGGGGTAAAAGAGGGGGAGGTGTGACATTGCTTGTATTACAGCTGTGGATAGGACGATGGATGAAGACTCGCCATCTGAGGTAGTTTGGGCTGAGGTTAGGAATAGGAAAGGTGAGCTCACCCTGTTTGGAGTTTTTTACAGGCCTCCTAATAGTCCTAGAAACGTAGAAGAAAGGATTGCGAGGATGATTCAAGAGAAGAGTGAAAGTAATAGGGTGGTTGTTATGGGGGACTTTAACTTTCCTGATATTGATTGGGAAAGCAAAAGCTCAAGTTCGTGAGATGGGTCAGTGTTTGTCCAATGTGTGCAGGAGGGTTTCCTGACACAATATGTAGATAGGCCAACAAGAGGTGAGGCCATACTGGATTTGGTTCTGGGTAATGAACCAGGCCAGGTGTTAGAATTAGAGGTAGGTGAGCACTTTGGGGACAGTGACCACAATTCGGTGACTTTTACTCTCGTGATGGAGAGGGATAAGTGTGCACTACAGGGCAAGAGTTATAGCTGGGGGCAGGGAAATTATGATGCGGTGAGGCATGACTTAGGATGTGTGGCTTGGAAAAGTAAGCTTCAAGGCAAGGGTGTAATTGATATGTGGAGCTTGTTCAAGGAGCAAATATTGAGTGTCCTTGATAAATATGTACCCGTCAGGCAGGGAGGAAAGGGTTGTGTGAGGGAGCCGTGGTTTAATAAGGAATTGGAATCCCTTGTTAAATGGAAGAGGGCGGCCTATGTAAAGATGAGGCGTGAAGGTTCAATTGGGGCGATTGAGAGTTGTAAGGTAGCCAGGAAGGACCTGAAGAGAGAGCTAAGAGCAGCAAGGAGGGGACATGAAAGGTCCTTAGTTGGTAGGATTAGGGAAAACCCTAAGGCTTTCTATAGGTATGTCAGGAATAAAAGAATGACTAGGGTAGGAATAGGTCCAGTCAAGGATAGTAGTGGGAAGTTGCGTGTGGAGGCTGAAGAGATTGGGGAGACATTGAATGAATACTTTTCGTCAGTATTCACTCAGGAACAGGACATTGTTGCCGATGTGAATATTGAGTCACAATTAAGTAGAATGAATGGCTTTGAGTTATGTAGAGAAGAGGTGTTGGAAATTCTGGAAAGGGTGAAAATAGATAAGTCCCATGGGCCTGATGGCATTTATCCTAGGATTCTCTGGGAAGCAAGTGAGGAGATTGCAGAGCCATTGGCCTTGATTTTTATGTCCTCTTTGTCTACAGGAGTAGTCCCAGAAGATTGGAGGCTAGCAAATGTGGTTCCCTTGTTCAAGAAGGGGAGTAGGGATAACCCTAGTAACTATAGGCCGGTGAGTCTCACTTCTGTTGTGGGCAAAATCTTAGAGAGAATTGTAAGGGATAGGATTTATGAACATCTGGATAGGAATAATGTGATCAAGGATAGTCAGCATGGTTTTGTGAAGGGTAGGTCGTGCCTCACAAACCTTATTGAATTCTTTGAGAAGGTGACTAAGGAGGTGGACGAGGGGAAAGCGGTAGATGTGGTGTATATGGATTTTAGTAAGGCGTTTGATAAGGTTCCTCATGATAGACTACTGCAAAAAATACAGAGGTATGGCATTGAGGGTGAGTTGGAGGTTTGGATTAGGAGTTGGCTGGCTGGAAGAAGACAGAGGGTAGTAGTTGATGGCAAAGGTTCATCTTGGAGTGCCGTCACTAGCGGTGTTCCGCAAGGATCTGTTTTGGGACCATTGCTGTTTGTCATTTTTATAAATGACCAGGAGGAGGGGTTAGAAGGTTGGGTGAGCAAGTTTGCGGATGATACGAAAGTCGGAGGAGTTGTAGACAGTGAGGAAGGATGTGGCAGGTTACAGTGGGATATAGATAAGCTGCAGAACTGGGCAGAAAGGTGGCAAATGGAGTTCAATGTAGCTAAGTGAGGTGATTCACTTTGGTAAGAGTAATAAAAAGATGGGGTACTGGGCTAATGGTCGGATACTTGGTAGTGTGGATGAGCAGAGGGATCTTGGTGTCCATGTACACAGATCTTTGAAAGTTGCCACCCAGGTAAATAGTGCGGTGAAGAAGGCATATGGCGTACTGGCTTTTATTGGTAGAGGAATTGAGTTCCGGAGTACTGAGGTCATGTTGCAGTTGTATAAGACTCTGGTGCGGCCGCATCTGGAGTATTGTGTGCAGTTTTGGTTGCCATACTATAGGAAGGATGTGGAGGCACTGGAACGGGTGCAGAGGAGGTTTACCAGGATGTTGCCTGGTATGATAGAAAGATCGTATGAGGAAAGGCTGAGGCACTTGGGGTTGTTTTCATTGGAGAAAAGAAGATTTAGGGGTGACTTGATAGAGGTGTACAAGATGATTAGAGGTTTAGATAGGGTCGACAGTGAGAATCTTTTTCCACGTATGGAGTCAGGTATTACAAGGGGGCATAGCTTTAAATTAAGGGGGGGTAGGTATAGGACAGATGTTAGGGGTAGGTTCTTTACTCAGCGAGTCGTGAGTTCGTGGAATGCCCTGCCAGTAGCAGTGGTGGACTCTCCCTCATTATGGGCATTTAAGCGGGCATTGGATAGGCATATGTAGGATAGTGGGCTAGTGTAGGTTGGGTGGGCTTGGATCGGCGCAACATCGAGGGCCGAAGGGCCTGTACTGTGCTGTATTCTTCTATGTTCTATGTTCTTTCTGGTATATAACTTGTGTCTTCTATTGTGAATAGACACATCTCTGCCTCACACTCCATCATCAGTTCTTCGTTCTCAGCTTCTGAAGGACCAATGTTTACTTTTGCTACTCTCCTTTTTCTGTTTGTAAAAGCTCTTACTACTTTTCGTGTTATATTCTCAGTTATTTTACTCTCATTTTATATATTTTTTTTCATTTTATCCACTTCAGTGGTGTTATGCTGCATTCTCCAATTTTCCCATTCCTCAGGCTTCCTAGATCTCAGCACTTACCCTTGCAGCACCCCTCTCATTTAATCAATTGGTTTTTCTCATCGTTTTATTACTACTATAAGTTATAGACTACAGACCCAATTAACATTAACCAGTTCTACCTTCATACTCTTGTAACTGACTTGTAAGATAACAATTTTGGAACTAGAATATGTCACTGACATTATAAAGTTATTTATTAAATATACCTCTATACACCACAACATCGAATCAAAATTACCTTACTTTTAATTGGTTACACAACATCCATAAACTGTTGTGAAAGCTTCTGCAAAGTATTATGATAAAATTCTCTGACTCCCTATCTCAATCTGTATGTCTTTTCCCAAACCACAACACTGTTCCACTACTTTGCCTCTTCCCTTTAGATCCTGAATGGGCTTAATGAGGTGGATGTGGAAGGAATGTATCTTTTCATGGTTAGTCCAGAACTAGGGGCACAATGGAGTAGTGCTTTCAGGATGGAGAGAAGAACTCTTTTCTCTGAGGGTTGTGAGACTTTGGAACTCTTGCCCTCTTGCGGGGTCAGTGAATATTTTTTAAGGCAGGAGTAAGTAGATTCTTTAAAAGCAGGATTATTGGGGTGGATAGAAATGTGGAATTCAAAACACAAACAGTTCAACCATGGTCTTATGAATAGAGATAAAAAAAACTGCAGATGCTGGAATCCAAAGTAGACAGGCAGGAGGCTGGAAGAACACAGAAAGCCAGGCAGCATCAGGAGGTGGAGAAGTCGATGTTTTGAATGTGACCCAGTCCTGAAGAATGGTTACACGCGAAGTGTGGACTTCTACACCTCCTGATGGTCTTATGAATGGCAGAGATGGTTTGAGGGGCCAAATGGTCTACTGCTTCCATTTCAAAAATTTGTATGTTCTAAATTCCCCTTCACCAAAGACTTCCCCACTCCCCTTAGCACCTACCATTTTTAACTTAAAGCTGTATCTATTGCTCTAGTTAGATGATTTGCCAGGACACTGGCCCCAGTTCAGCTTAAATGGAACAGCATAGTTACTGGTGTCAGTGACCCATGAATTGCAACCATTTTTTTCTCATTACCATTTTTTGAACTATGTTTTTCAAACATACTAGACCTAAAGCCTATTTGCATGGGGCTCAGGTAACAATCTTGAGATTTACGGTTCTGCCTTTTAATTTGGAACCTAATTCCTCAATAGTTCTCAGCAGGACATCACTCTTAAATTATCTTGGCTCCTCCCCTTTACCAATCTAAGTTCACCTTCAGCTTGAGGTTTTGTCTTTAACTCTGGTACCTGAAATACAACATTTCCTTTCAGTCTGCCATTGTTTACCATGCCTCTCCTCACCCCAGTTATATCATTCCCTATCACCACTCACCCTCCCCACTTGAAAATGGCTTCCTATATCATGCTGCTATGTTCAGTTGCCCATCTACGTGGGTCAGTCTCTCAAACCTGTTGATCAAAGTCAACAATGGAGTCTCCTCTATAACTGCAACCGGACCTTCATTCTTCTTAGACTTTCCGTCACATCCTCTGCCTTTGACCAACTCTCAAATTCTGTTTAAAGTGCTCTGGCAACTCTCCCTTCAATTCTTGCAGCGCAGTCTCCAGTTCAACAGTTGAAGCCACTGACACTATAATGATTGCACTGTTTCCCGCAAACTCCAGTGTGTCCATAATTTTGCTCTGTTTTGATCTGCAGCTCTTAGCAAATGAATATTTCTGGAGGTTGCTGAGGGTTAACCATTTGTGTCTGTTTCTTTTTAGCAGAATTGATCGAGGATCCTTGTGCTGGAGGCATTTGCACCAATTACAGTTTATGCCGACAGGGTAATGGTGATCTGTGTGGCTGCCCAGAAAAGCCAAGCCTAGACGGTGGTAAATATGCAAAAACACTGGATACCTAACTAAATCCTGAGCAGGGCATGTCTAACTAGAGTAGGAATGGTGTAGGAAACTTTCCAAATGTTAGTTCATGGCCATAAATATTGAGATTGAGCAACAGATCTTGGACCCAGTATGAACTCTAAAAGGAATAATAATCACAAATAAATGGTCCAGAGTCAAGGCATTCATTCATTCATTAAAAATATTTTTCAGGATTCTCAAAGCATCTCAATCAACTAAAAATTGAAAGTTTTTTTTGTCAGAAACAGAAAATTAGATAATTAATCAGAATCTCCTTCAACTGGAAATGTTCAAACACCAGAAAAAAAAAAGTTTTGTTAATGGTTCATACTGTGCAATTCTTTATATCCATTTCAGTGGTTCACCTGGCCTTGTCTTAATGTCTGAGCACAACACTTCGCTGAATACTGCACTGAACAGTGTCCCTGGAATATATAGGGTTCTGTAGAGCTCAGGTCACCAAAACAAGCGAATTGGCCCAACTGGTCTCTGCTGGTGTTTATGTTTCACATGGATCACCTCTTACCTGATTAACATCTTCTCTAGCCTTTTCTCTTTCCCATATTTGCTGAGCTTATATACGCATGTGTTTCTGCTGTTTACATGAGCCACTCCCTTGTTTCACATACCACCATTTGAAGGAAAAGACTTTTGCCATGATTTGCCTACAGATTAAACATGTGTGCCCAGAAGGGACTGCTATCAACATAAAAGGTTTTCGGTTCAAGACTGCTGTATTTAGATTGGTCCACTCACTAAGTTTGGCTTCTTGGACTGTTATCGTTCACCACTAAATCATGTTCCTTTGCCGTTCCATTACAGATGATATTGTCCAGGCAGACGTGGTGTGTAAATATTCACAGATGCAAGTTTATGTTTCCAAATGTCGACTTTATCAACTGGGCTTTGAGCGTGAAGATGTTCGAATTAATGATATCCATTGTGTGGGGTCAGAAGGAGATGATTTTATTGCATTTCACATCAATAATACCAACCACAACTGTGGCAATATAGTGAAAGTGAGTATTTCTTACCTGTAGCATTTTGTCACCAAACAAATCGGTTACGTCCTCATTCTTAGCTGATGCAATCAAATGTTCCAGCACTTTTCGCCAGTCACATTCCCTTTTTTATTCCAAAGACTCAAGTCCTTTCGGTTAATGAGTTTAAATCTAGTCTCTATACCCCCCTCTTTGGAAGCTGAGTCAAGTTGCAAGATGCACAAGCCCTGTCAGGGAGGAGGGAAAGGAGTCATTCAG
This sequence comes from Chiloscyllium plagiosum, assembly GCF_037043375.1. Lineage (NCBI taxonomy): Eukaryota > Metazoa > Chordata > Chondrichthyes > Orectolobiformes > Hemiscylliidae > Chiloscyllium > Chiloscyllium plagiosum. The sequence goes on from NW_028270167.1 coordinate 680,916, forward strand.
CTCAGGGCAGAGGGCACACTGGGAGGTTTAGAGAGAAATATGTTGGGACTTGAAGTTTGAGCAGTGAGAGTGGGAGCTGCTGAAGAAGAATCTCCCTGTGAATTGAGGGATTCTTACAGAACGAGAGGGAGCTTCTCTGTCAGCGTCTGTCTCAGCTCTGGGGGAGTTGAGATCTGAAGCATCTTGCTGTACGCTCTCTCACTTATTAAGAGCAGAGTTAGAGGGCAGAGTGAATAATGGCAATTGACAGGAGGAAGTATCCTGAACTGAAGACACGGTTTATTCTATGAAAATAAGCAATAGGAGCAGAAATAGACCCTTCAGCCCACTGAGTAAGCTCCGCCATTCAATTATGGCTGATATGTTTCTCAACCCTATTCTCCTGTCTGGATCCCCTTACTAATCAAGAGTTAGTCTACCTCTGTCTTAAATACACTGAATGGCCTCCACAGCCCTTTGCGACAAGGTGATCATCCTCTGGCTGAAGAAATTCCTCCTCATCTCAGTCTAAAGGATTGTCATTTCACTCTGAGGTTGTGTCCTCGGATCAGAGTCTCTCCTACTAGTGAAACATCATCTCCACATCCATTCTATCCAGGTGTCTCAGTACTCGCTCCTCATCCTTCTAAATTCTATCAAGTACAGACCCACAGTCCTCAACCACTCCTCATATGACAAGCACTTCATCGCAGGATCATTCTTTTAAACCTCCTCCAGACCACTTCCAAGGCCAACAAATCCTTCCTTAGATCGGGGGCCCAAAACTACTCACAATACTCCAAGTATTGTCTGATCAGAGACTTAGACAGCCTCAGCAGTACATCTCTGCTGTTGTATTCCAGCTCTCTTGAAATAAATGCCAAAATTGAACTTAACTTCCTAACCGAAGGCCAACCGAACCTGGATGCTAATGTTGAGAGTTAAGATTATAAGGTATAGGAGCGGAAATGAGGCCATTTAGCTGATACGTTTCTCATCTCATTCTCCTGCTTTCTCCCTGTAACCTTTACTTCCCTTCATACTCAAGAACCTATCTATCTCAGTCTTAAACATACTCGATGACCTGGCCTCCATAGCCTTCTGTGGCAATGAATTCCATCGATTCCCCACTCTCTGGCTGAAGCAGCTTCTCCTTATCTCCATACTAAAAGGATCTTCCCTTTACTCTAAGGCTGTGCCCTAAGGTCCTCGTCTCCCCTACCAATGGAAACATCTTCCCAATATTCACTCTGTCCAGGCCAATCAGTATTCTGTTTCAATTAGATCCCCTCCCCCCCCCCCCCCCCCCCCATTCTTATAAACTCCAACAAGTATAAACCCCGACTCCTCAAATGTTCCTCATACATTAAGCTTGTCATTCCCAGGACCATTCTCATGAATCTCCTCTGAACACAGTCCAGGACACTCTTCCTGAGATATGGGGCCCAAAACTGTGCACAATATTCCAAATGTGGTCTGACAAGAGCCTCATAGAGCCTCAGAAGTACATCCCTGCTTTTATATTCAAATACCCTCAAAGTAAATGCCATCATTGCATTTGCCTTTCAAACTACCAACTCAACCTGTGAAGGGTAGGTCGTGCCTAACAAATCTTATTGACTTTTTTGACAAAGTGACCAAACTGGTAGATGAGAGTAAACCGGTTGATGTGGTGTATATGGATTTCAGCAACGCGTTCGATAAGGTTCCCCACCGTAGGCTATGATACAAAATGCGGAGGAATGGGATTGTGGGAGACATAGCAGTTTGGATCAATAATTGGCTTGCTGAAAGAAAACAGAGGGTTGTAGTTGATGGAACATGTTCATCTTGGTATCCAGTTACTAGCGACGTACTGCAAGGGTCGGTGATGGGTCCACTGCTGTTCGTCATTTTTATAAATGACCTGGATGAGGGCTTAGAAGAGTGGGTTAGTAAATTTGTGGACGACACTAAGGTCGGTGGAGTTGTGGATAGTGACGAAGGATGTAGTAGGTTGCAGAGAGACATAGATAGGATGCAGAGCTGGGCTGAGAGGTGGCAAATGGAGTTTAATGTGGACAAGTGTGAGGTGAGACACTTTGGACGGAGTAATCAGAATGCAAAGTACTGGGCTAATGGTAAGATTCTTGGGAGTCCAGATGAGCAGAGAGATCTCGGTGTCCATGTACACAGATCCCTGAAAGTTGCCACCCAGATTGACAGGGTTGGAAAGAAGGCATACAGTGTTTTGACCTTTATTAATAGAGGGATTGAGTTCCGGAACCAGGAGATTATGCTGCAGCTGTACAAAGCTCTGGTACGGCCACACTTGGAGTATTGTGTACAGTTCTGGTCACCGCATTATAAGAAGGATGTGGAAGCTTTGGAAAGGGTGCAGAGGAGATTTACTAGGATGTTGCCTGGTATGGAAGGAATGTCTTACGAGGAAAGGCTGAGGGATTTGTAGCTGTTCTCATTAGAGAGAAGAAGGTTGAGAGGTGACTTATTCGAGACATACAAGATAATCAGAGGGATAGATAGGGTGGACAGGGAGAGCCTTTTTCCAAGTATGGGGCGGCAAACACGAGGGAACACAACTTTAAAGTGAGGGGAGATAGGTATAAGACAGATGTCAGAGGTAGTTTCTTTACTCAGAGAGTAGTAAGGGTATGGAATGCTTTGCCTGCATTGGTAGTAGATTTGCCAAGTTTAAGTGCATTTAAGTCGTCATTGGACAGGCAAATGGACATAAATGGAATAGTGTAGGTGGGATGGGCTTCAGATTAGTATGATAGGGCGGCGCAACATCGAGGGCCGAAGGGCCTGTACTACGTTGTAATGTCCTATGTTCTAACCTGCAAGTTTACCTTGATAGAATTCTGGACCAGGACTCCCAAGTCCCTTTGTGCTTCAGATTTCTGAAATTTCTCGCCATTTAGAAAATACTCTATACCTCTATTCTTCCTACCAAAGTATGACCTCACCCTTTCCCACGTTGTACTCCATCTGCCACTTCTTTGCCCACTCTCCTAACCTGTCCAAATCCTTCTGCAGCCTCCCCACCTCCTCAATGCTACCTGTCCCTCTACCTCTCTTTGTATCATCTGTAAACTTAGCTAGGATGCCCTCAGTTCCCTCATCCAGATCTTTAATGTATAAAGTGAAAAGTTGTGGTCCCAACACTGTGCCTTGCAGAAAGTGGGGACTGCAGATGCTGGAGATCAGAGCTTAAAAATGTGTTTCTGGAAAAGCGCAGCAGATCAGGCAGCATCCAAGGAGAAGGAGAATCAACATTTCGGGCATAAGCCTGAAGAAGGGCTTATGCCCGAAACGTCGATTCTCCTTCTCCTTGGATGGTGCCTGACCTGCTGCGCTTTTCCAGCAACACATTTTTAAGCTGTGCTTTGCAGAACACCACTTGTAACCAGCTGCCACCCTGAGAAGGACTCTTTTATCCCCATTCTCTGCCAGACAGCCAAGCTTCTATCCATATTCACAGATTGCCTCTGACACCATAGGCCCTTATCTTATTCAGCAGCCTCCTTTGCGGCACCTGGTCAAAGGCCTTCTTGATGTCCAAGTAGATAACATCCATTGGGTCTCCTTGGTCTAAACTGTTCGTAACTTCCTCAAAGAATTGTAGCAGATTTGTCAGGCATGACTTCCCCTTGATGAAACCATGCTGACTTTGCCTTATTTTACTATACACTTCCAAGTATTCAGAAATCTCGTCCTTCACAATGGATTCCATTCTACTGAAGTTAGGCTAATCAGTTTGTAATTTTCAGTATTATGCCTTACTCCCTTTTTAAACAGGGGTATCACATTAGTGATTTTCCAGTCCTCTCAGACCCTCTCTGATTCTAGTTATTCCTAAAAGATCACCACTCACACCTCCACTATCTTCAGCTATCTCCCTTAGAACTCTGGGGTGTAGTCTATCTGGTTCAGTTTATTTATCCACCTTCACACCATTCAGTTTTCCTAGCACCTTCTCCTTGGTGATGGCCACCATACTCAGCTCTGCCCCCTCATAGTCTTGAATTTTTGGGATATTACTTGTGTCTTCCGCTGTAAATAGTAACTATTTAGTTCCTCAGCCATTTCCTTGTTCCCACTACGATCTCTCCTGCTTCATTTTCCAGCAGTTGAATATCCACTTTTGCCTCTCTTTTACCCTTTATATATTTAAAGAAACTCTTGCAGTCTTCCTTTATATTACTGGCTAGTTTACCCTCATACTTAATCTGCTCCCTCCTTACAACTACTTTTTTTGTTGCCCTCTGTGGATCTTTGTAAGCTTCCCAATCCTCTGGGTTCCTACTACCATTCACCATGTTATATACTTTCTCTTTTGCTTTTATACTATCCCTGCCTTCCCTGGTCAGCTATGGCTGCCTCATCCTCCCTGTACCAGGCTTCTTTTTCCTCGGGATGAATCTCTGCTGTGTCACCTGAGTTACTCCCAGAAACTCCTGCCATTGCTGTTCCACTTCTCTCCTTCTCGGCTCCTCTCCCAGTCAATTCTACCCAGCTCCTCCCTCATGTATCTGTAGTTGCCGTTAATCAGCAATAATACTGTTACCTTTGATTCTATCTTCTTGCTCTCAAATTACAGAGTAAGTTTGATCATATTATGATCACTGCTTCCTCAGGGTTCCTTCACCCTAAGCTCCCTTATCAAGTTGGCCTCATTGCACAACACTAAATCCAGTATTGCCTGGTCCCTAGTGGGCTCCACCACAAGCTGCTCCAAAAAGCCATCTCATAGACATTCCACAAATTCCTTTACTTGCGAACCACTATCAACCTGATTTTCCCCAGTCCACTTGCACATTGAAATCCCCCATGGTCACTGTAACTTTGCCTTTCCTACATATCTTTTCTAACTCCTGGTGTATCTTGCACCCAGCTTCTGACTACTATTTGGGGACCTGTACATAACTCCAACTATGGTTTTCTTAGTTTTGCAGTTCCTTCATTCTACCCACACAGATTCTACACAATCTGATCCTAGTTTGTTTCTGAAAAATATTCTGAACCAGGACTTCCAAATCCCTTTCTGTTCAGATTCTCCAAGCCTTTCCCCGTTTTGAAAATATGCCTCCACTCTTCCTATCAAAATGTATAACCTCACACTTTTCCACATTACACTGACCAATCATGTAGCAGTGTCATGGTATCATCATTGGACTAGTAACCCAGAACCGAAAGGATAAAGATCTGAGGTCAAAGGTCTGAATCTCAGCATGCTAAATGATGAAATTTGAATTGACTTTTAAAACAGAGGAAAGTTAAACAAGCTAGCGTAATGATGACCAATTGTCACAAAAATCTATCTGGTTCATTCGTGCCCTTTAGTAAAGGAGTCTGCCATCCTTACCCAGTCTGAACTACATATGCAATGTGTAGTTGACTCCTCATGCAGTCTGGACAAGTGCTGGTCTAGCCAGTGATGCCCACATCACATGATTGAATAAAAGGGAAAATGAACACTGGAGTGGATATGCACCAAGCCAAACACAAGTCCAAAGTGCAGAAGAAGTTCACGTGGCTGATTTCTGGTATAAAGGGTTATCCTAGAAAAAAAGGTTGAGTAGGGTGGACCCATATTCACTGAACCTCAGAGTGAGGTAATCTTAATGAAACGTTTAAAAAAACCTGATAGATGTTGAAAGGAGTTGTCAGAACGATTGGAACAAGGAACAGTTTTAAATAAACAGTCTCCCATTTAAGATGGAAATGAGAATTGTTTTCCTCCCAAAGGACAGTGAGTTTGTGGAATTCTCTTCTCCAGAGTGTAATGGAAACATGGTCACTGAATACTTTAAGACCGAGGTAGATTGATTCTCCTGTTCACCAAGCATCTAGTATTTTAATCAACCTGTTCAGGGATGTTTTTACCCACCTCTGGAGCAGGTGGAACTTGAACACAGGCCCCCTGCTCCACCTCTGCACCACAAAAGGCTTATAGTGCTAGGCCTACTTGCCAGGATGGTTGGGAACGCAATGGGTACAGGTTGTCCTGTAGAATATAACAACCTTGTCTCAGGGTGACAGTATTCTCTCTCAACAGACAAATGAAACGCATATCATGTATATAAATACTGTCTGGATCGAAAGTCTGAACAACACAGGCAATGTCATTACTCGTGATAGAGTCATCAATGTTGAGTTCTCCTGTGCCTACGAACTTGACCTGAAAGTTTCTCTTGAAACTGTTGTGAGGCCAATGCTGAGGTAAGTAATGCCCTATGTCAGACCTAATGGCATTTCATCTGCAGGATCTTGTCAGTGGTTCCCCTCTAAAACACTGAGCATGGTGTCTCACAGAAGTAGGAGAAAGTGAGGACTGCAGATGTTGGAGATCAGAGCTGAAAAATGTGTTGCTGAAAAAGTGCAGCAGGTCAGGCAGCATCCAAGGAGCAGGAGAATTGACGTTTCGGGCATAAGCCTGAAGAAGGGCTTATGCCCGAAACGTTGATTCTCCTGCTCCTTGGATGCTGCCTGACCTGCTGCGCTTTTCCAACAACACATTTTTCAGTCTCTCAGAAGTGTATGTGAGAGACTGTGTCTCTGTGCATGTGTATGTGGTGGTGACGGCGCAGGGACTCTGTGTGTTATTGCCTATGAGCATGTGTGGGAGAAGGGCAACTGATGAGAAAGCAGACTTTGTGGGGTTCTCAGTTCTTTGCAGAATTGTCATTTATACTTTAGTTGTTACATCTGTTCAATGAATCCATTTTTTCTCTGAAATGTTGCTGGATATTTTCAATAGGGCAATATAGAGATATACTCCATTCAGAGGTTGCAAGCGACAGATGCACAAATTATTGAAAGTGTTCACCTCCCATTTTTTAGGGACAAACCTAAACTCCTGTCTTTCAATAATTTGTTAAATCTGAAGTTTAGTGGTTGCAATCAGGTGAAATGATATTGGCTACAGATCCAGTCTCTCTATTGCTACTGAGTTTTAAATATCAATAAAAACATTAAGTTTACACCTTCAACACAAACAATGGAAGTATAAACTGGGACATATGGAACCTCATTGTAATTTACAGCAAAGTAGTTTATACTGCACTGTTTGATGATTAAATGCACTGACTTGACTCATCTTGGTACTGCTACACACAAATACTCCTCTATTCGGGCCAAGTTTCCATCTTTCACTACAGAAGGTAAATTCCTCAGATAAAATACCCAGGGTCCTCAAACAAAACTAAAATACAATAGATTCTGAAAACGTGCAATAGCTTTCTGAACAGGAAGTGTGGGAATACTCAGCAAGTCAGGCAGCTTCTGTGAAGGGTGAAAGCAGGTTATTAACTCTTCATTAGAATCAGCTGAATATTTTTAGTTTAATCACAATGCAGCTGTGAAGGTTAGATTCCTGGATTCTTGCACCCGGGTATATGTGAGGTAAGATTTAACTTATTCATGGTGTTTACTGATGCTGCTGTTTATTCCAGTGTTGTCAACCTCACTCTTCCCACCAAAGAAGGTAGTTTCATCACCAAAATGGCTCTGTATAAAAATTCATCTTACAAGTTTCCATATCGAGAGGGCGAGGTGACACTCACTACGCGGGACGTCCTGTATATTGGAGTGTTTGTTGAAGGTGCAGATTCTACTCACTTAATTCTGATCATCAACCAGTGCTGGGCCACTCCATCCCGGAATCCAAAGGACCGACTACACTACATGATAATAGAGCAAGGGTTTGTGTGAACCGTCTTGAGATTTTGTTGTAATATGGGCACGTGTGGGTACAGATGCCACCTCTAATTCTCAAGCACATATTCTTACCAGCAGCAGGGGTGTGTTTGCTGGGCTCCTCCACTGTGTAAACTGATCCTCTCAACTGGGTTCCCCTCCTTTCAGCCACAACCCTTCAGAAATCTTCTAAAATACTTTTATTTCACAATGTTACCTTCAATTTATATCCCCTGAAAATAGCCTTTTAATTGTCTGTCCTATTTTCTCATGTACTTAGGTTGATACATTCACTACCGTTTGTTTGTAATTAATTGTTTATAAGCCCCTCCTCCAAGGGGAAAGGGTGTTTTACAGATTCCAGTGGGTGTGGGAAGGGGGGGCGTTACAAATTTTCCTAGAGTCTGGGCCATATGATGGCTTCCCCCACTTTTTGCTTTGAGTAGATGTCCAAACTCAAAGGACAGCACTATTGAGATGGAGGAGAACGGAGTGTCTCTTACCTGCCGTTTCCATCTGGTTGTCTTCAAGTTTATCGGCGATTATGAGGAGGTCCATCTGCACTGCGACGTAACGCTATGTGACTCCGATACAAGTAACTGTAGAGTTGTGAGTAAGACCAGCCTTCTATTAACATTTCTGACTGAACAAGCTTCTAAATCTATTCATGCTATTGTGCAGAATTTACCTGATGTTTACTTTTGAAACTAAACCCTCCAGTCAGATTGCCAGTTTAATAACTGGGACCCACTCCAGGTGACAATTGGTGCACTAAGTGAGGACTGCTGTCAAAGTGCTCGCACACAGATGGTGTGGGGAGCATATACACACACACATACCCTTTGTTCAGAGCTTGCATAATGAAACTGGTATAAATATCCAAACTATCCCTCTGTAGTATTGGAGAAGTCAGATTACATAAACACCTCTCTCTGTTGGTTTGGTGCTGAGGTACATTGACCAAATCTGTGTTGGTCCTTATAGACTTGTCCAACAAACAACAGGAGGCTCTCCAATGAGGACTGGCCACTCCCGAAAGAGCAGATTCTATCTGTTGGTCCCATCAGGAGAAGAGGTTAGTTTCAATCAAGTTGAACATTTTGCATACTGACCAGGATTAGTCTTGTCATGCAACATTGTGAAACCTCCTCAGATAAAATGTTCTCGTGAAAAAGGGTGGTCATGGGAAACTGCAGCAGGTTAACATCTGTGGGAATGGATTCAATTGCATGAAAAGAATGAAACAAATGAAGAAAGGAGAATTCAGGAGAAGTTATTAAAATCTCCAGCGCACAAAATAGGACAGTGTTTGGAAAGGGTAAGGAATCAAACTTCAAGCACATCAGATAAAGCAATGACAATGAACAGTGGACAGTAAATACAGGACTGAAGATGATATATCTGAACACAGTATACAAAGTTAAAAATCACACAACACCAGGTTATAGTCCAACAGGTTTAATTGGAAGCACACTAGCTTTCGGAGCGACGCTCCTTCATCAGGTTTTGAAGAATCACCTGATGAAGGAGCGATGCTCTGAAAGCTAGTGTGCTTCCAATTAAACCTATTGGACTATAACCTGGTGTTGTGTGATTTTTAAACTTTGTACACCCCAGTCCAATACCGGCATCTCCAAATCATGACAGTATACAAAATAAGGCAAATGAGCTTGTGGCACAGATTGAAATTGGCAGGTATGATGTGATGGGCATCACAGAGACATGGCTGCAACAGGATCAGGATTGGGAGCTAAATATTTAAGAATATACATCCTATTGAAAAGACAGGCAGGTGGGCAGAGGAGGTGGGTTGCCTTATAAGTAAGAAATGGAATTAAATCAACAGCAAGGAACAAAGTAGGGTCAGATGATGTAGAATCTGTGTGGGTAGATTTGAGAAACTGCAAAGGTTAAAAAACTATAGTGGGAGTTACGTACAAGCCTCCAAACAGTGGGGCATAAGGTATACCAGGAGATAGAAAAGGCGTGTAAAAAATACAAGGTTACAGTGATTATGGGGGATTTCAATATGCAGGTGGACTGGGGAAGTCAGGTTAGTAGTGGATCACAAGAAAAGGAATTTTTGGATATCTATGAGATGGCTTTTTGGAGCAGCAGGTGGTGGAGCCCACTAGGGAACAGAGCTGAAAATGTGTTGCTGGAAAAGCGCAGCAGGTCAGGCAGCACCCAGGGAACAGGAGAATCGACGTTTTGGCATAAGCCCTTCTTCAGAATTCTCCTGTTCCCTGGATGCTGCCTGACCTGCTGCGCTTTTCTAGCAACACATTTTCAGCTCTGATCTCCAGCATCTGCAGACCTCACTTTCTCCCCACTAGGGAACAGGCAATACTGGATTTAGTATTGTGCAATGAGGTAGACTTGATAAGGGAGCTTAAGGTGAAGGAACCCTTAAGAGGCAATGATTGTATGATAGAATTTATTCTGCAATTTGAGAGGGAGAAGGTGGAATCAGATGTAATGGTATTACTGCTGAATAAAGGCAACTACAGAGGCACGAGGGGGGAGCTGGCCAGATTTGACTAGGAGAGGAGCCGAGCAGGAGAGACAGTGGAACAGCAATGGCAGGCGTTTCTGGGAATAATTAAGGAGACACAGCAGAGATTCATCCCGAGGAAAAAACAGCATGGTACAGGGAGGATGGGGCAATCATGGCTGACTAGGGAAGTCAGGAACTGAATAATTACTTTGTGTCAGTTTTCACGGTGGAAGACACAAGTAACGTCCCAAAAATTCAAGAGTGAGAGGGCAGAAGTGAGTATGGTGGCCATCACCAAGGAGAAGGTGCTGGAAAACTGAAAGGTCGGGGGGTGGATAAATCACCTGAACCAGATGGACTACACCCCAGCGTTCTGAAGGAGATAGCTGAAGAGAAAATGGAGGCATGACTGATGATCTTTCAAGGAGGATTAGAGAGGACTGGAAAATCACTAACGCAACTCCTCCAGTTTAAAATAGGAGTAAGGCAAAAAAAGGGAAACGTCAGGCTGATTAGCTTTAGTAAGATTTGGTAGTCCATTGTGAAGAATGAGATTTCTGAATACTTGGATGTGTACGGTAAAATAGGACAAAGTCAGCATGGTTTCATCAAGGGGAAGTCATGCCTGATATATGTTAGAATTCTTTGAGGAGATAATAAGTAGGTTAGACCAAAGAGAGGTAAATGGATGTTATCTACTCTGACTTCAAGAAAGCCTTTGACTAGGTGCAGCAAAGGAGGCTGCTGAGTAAGATTAGGGCCCAGGGTGTCAAAGGCAATCTGCTAGCACGGATAGAAGCTTGGCTGTCTGGCAGGAAGCAGAGAGTGGGGAATAAAAAGGTCCTTCTCAGGATGGCAGCCAGTAGTGTTCTGCAACGGTCAGTTGGGACCTCAACTTTTCACTTTATACATTAATGATCAAGATGAATAAACTGAGGGCATTCTGACTAAGTTTGCAGATAATACAAAGGTAGGTGGAGAGACAGGTAACATTGAGGAGGCAGAGCGGCTGTAGAAGGATTTGAACAGGTGAGGAGAGTGGGTAAAGAAGTGGCAAATGGAATACAATGTGGGAAAGTGAGTGGTCATGCACTTTGGTAGGAAGAATGGGGGCATGGACTATTTTCTAAATGGGGAGAGAATTCAAAAATCTGAAGTGCAGAAGGATTTAGGAGTTCTAGTCCAGAATTGTCTCAAGGTAAACTTGCAGGTTGAGCCGGTAGTTAGGAAGGCAAATACAATGTGCCTGAAGTTCCTGAAGAAGGGCTTATGCCCGAAACGTCGATTCTCCTGTTCCCTGGATGCTGCCTGACCTGCTGCGCTTTTCCAGCAACACATTTCCAGCTCTATACCCATTTGCTAGCTTACGTAACTGGCACGATGGCTGAGTGGTTAGCACTGCTGCCTCACAGCTCCAGGGACCTGGGTTCAATTCAGGCCTTGGGTGACTGTCTGTGTGGAGTTTGTACATTCTCCCCATGTCAGCTTGGCTTTCCTCCAGGTACCAGTTTCCTCCCACAATCCAAGGATGTGCAGGTCAGGTGAACTGGCTATGCTAAATTGTTAATAGTGTTAGGTGCATTAGTCAGCAGGATATGGGTCTGGGTGGGCTACTCTTTGGAGGGTTGGTGCGGACTTGTTGGGCTGAAGGGCCAGTTTCCACTCTGTAGGGAATCCAATTTAATCTAATCTAATCACTATCTCTCCCCGTAAATTGGTTATATCCTTCGTAACCTGCTTTCCACCTTTTTGTGTTGTCTGCAAATTTGACTACAGTACTTTTGCTTCCTGCCTCCAAGTCAGCGTATATTGTACTGATCCCTGTCAAACCCCACTGGTTACAGGTCACCAACCTGAAAAAGAAATTCTTATCCCCACTTGCCCATCAGTCATTCTCTATCCATACCAATCCACTGTGCATTCTTCTGACAACCTTTTATGAGGTACTTTGCCAAAACCCCTCCCCAAACCATTAGGACACCATTGTTTGTATTCAAATGATGCTTTTACCAAAGTATAACATCCCAAAGGGCCTTCACTTCACAGAACTGTTACCAAACAACATTTTACAATGAGCCATATTGGAACAATTGTCCAAAAGGTTGGCTAAAGTGATGGATTTTAAAGAACCTTTTCAAAATGGAAAGTAGTAGAGAAAGCAAGCTGTAGAGAGGAATTTCTAGAGGTGAGGGTCACAGCTGCCAGGAACAGATTAAATAAGGGATGCTCAATACATCAGAATCTGAGTGCAGAGATCTAGTTGAGGCACTGCATTGGAGGAGGTGACAGAGATAAGGGAAAACAAGGCCATGGAGGGATTGAAAAATAAGATGAAAGTATTCAACTCAACACATTGTTTAACCAGAATCAGTGTCAGTTTCCTCATTTCCCCTTCCCCCACCTCACCCTAGTTCCAAACTTCCAGCTCAGCAATCTCCCCACGACTTGTCCGGACTTGTCCTACCTGCCTATCTTCTTTTCCACCTATCCACTCCACCCTCCTCCCTGACCTATCACCTTCAGCCCTTCCCCCACTCACCTATTGTACTCTATGCTACTTTCTCCCCACCCCCACCCTCCTCTAGCTTATCTCCCTACCCTTCAGGCTCTCTGCCTTTATTCCTGATGAAGGGCTTTTGCCCGAAACATCAATTTTACTGCTCCTTGGATGCTGCCTGAACTGCTGTGCTCTTCCAGCACCACTAATCCAGAATCTGGTTTCCAGCATCTGCAGTCATTGTTTTTACCTAGTTGATTTTAACCCTACTGCGAATCCTCTTGCAAGGATGCCTGCCTTGAAGAAGTTTTCCTCCTCTCTCTACAAGAATCTCGGAGTCCCTCTCCCACTGCAACTCCCAGGTCATTTCCTCTGCCCTGAAGCTCTTCAACCATGTCCTGAAACAAACTCGCTACCACAGCCACATTTGCTTCCTCAGTGCCTTCCTCCGTAACCAACTCATCCCACATGGACTCCGGACCATCTTTAAACCAGCAGAGTTCGGACCCGAACAGGACAAACAGTACAGACTACAGATTGAAAAACACCAGCAACAGTTCTCCTTCAAGATCCTCCACTCCACGCTCGCAGCAATGCGCCGGCACCTAACCTCTCTACAGTCTGCCCTGCCTCAGCTGAGGGCCACACTCTCTCAGAATTGCAAAGAACCCACTCTGTACGACATCCTCAGGAGAATTCATACTCTCAACAAACAGTATTTCAATTCCATCTCAAACATCAAAAACTGTAAGTACAACAAACTTTTATCCACCCACCTCCATAACCAGCACTCCTCAAACATTCCAGAAGATTCCCCCGGCCTCTGGAGCTGCTTGGATGCCATTAGCCATACAGCTGGTGCAGCTGCCACCCCCACACTGATTGATGATGTCACTTCTGCCCCCATCATGGCCACTCCCACAACCACTTCCATCCCTCACAATTCCTCATGCATCACACGTGACATCACTTCCGCCCCACACATCATCGCTGATGTCACACACTCAGTGACTTCCGCCCTCCCCCCCCACTGCCGTGTCTGCCACCACTTCCGACCCCACCAATGCCACTCACCTGCATTCTGCTGACACGCCCCCCACAGACCGCACTTTCACCATTCCCGGCCCCCAGAACCCTGAGGGGAATACCACCCCTGCTCATGACTCCACCCACATTCCCCCCACCATCACACCCACTCCAGTTACTGGCTCCACCCCCACTCCCAGCTCCACACTCACACCAGATCCCAACTCCCAGCCGTGCCGAGTTTTCACCATCCCTCCAGACCTTCACCTGAGGACGAACGATCAGTCCTCAGCAAAGGACTCACCTTCATCCCCCTCCGTCCATGCATCAATTAATTTAATACACGCCATGACATCGAACAATTCTTCCGTCGCCTCCGCCTCCGAGCTTACTTTCACAATCAGGACTCCCGCCCACCTTCTGAGGACCCCTTCGCCCATCTCCAACACACTGCATCCACCTGGACACCCCGCGCTGGCTACCCCCCTGTCTACCCCCCTCCCCCTCACAACACGCAGCCCTCCAATCCCTCTGCTCCAATCCCGACCTCACCATCAAGCCAGCGGATAAAGGGGGCGCAGTGGTAGTCTGGCGCACTGACCTCTACACCACTGAAGCCAAACGCCAACTCAAGGACACCTCTTCCTACCGCCCCCTCGACCATGACCCCACCCCCCATCACCAAACCATCATCTCCCAGACCATACAGAACCTCATCACCTCAGAAGATCTCCCACCCTCAGCTTCCAACCTCAGTCCGGGAACCCCGCACTGCCCAGTTCTACCTCCTTCCCATGATCCACAAGCCTGACCACCCTGGCCGACCCATTGTCTCAGCATGCTCCTGCCCCACTGAACTCATCTCTACCTACCTCGACACTGTCCTATCCTCCTTAGTCCAGGAACTCCCCATATACGTTCGAGACACCACCCACGCTCTCCACCTCCTCCCAAGACTTCCGTTTCTCCGGCCCCCAACGCCTCATCTTCACCATGGATATCCAATCCCTCTACACCTCCATCCGCCATGACCAGGGCCTCCAAGCCCTCCGTTTCTTCCTCTCCCGCGTCCCCAACAGTACCCTTCCACCGACACTCTCATTCGTTTGGTCGAATTGGTCCTCACCCTTAACAATTTCTCCTTCGAATCCTCCCACTTCCTCCAGACCAAAGGGGTAGCCATGGGCACACGTATGGGCCCCAGCTATGCCTGTCTCTTTGTTGGCTATGTAGAACAGTTGATCTTGCGTAATTACACCGGCACCACTCCCCACTTCTTCCTCCGCTACATTGATGACTGCATTGGCACCACCTCGTGCTCCCGCGAGGAGGTTGAGCAATTCATCAACTTCAACACATTCCACCCTGACCTTAAATTTACCTAGACCATCTCTGACACCTCCCTCCCTTTCCTGGACCTCTCCATCTCCATTAATGACGACCGACTTGACACTGACATTTTTTACAAACCGACTACCACAGCTACCTGGATCACACCTCTTCCCACCCTACCTCTTGCAAAAATGCCATCCCGTATTCCCAATTCCTCCGCCTCCGCCGTATCTGTTCCCAGGAGGACCAGTTCCACCACAGAACACACCAGATGGCCTCCTCCTTTAGAGACCGCAATTTCTTTTCCCACATGGTTAAAGATGCCCTCCAACGCATCTCGTCCACATCCAATATAAAAGCACTGTTGTGCTACTGAGACTTTATAAAGCTCTGGTTAGGCCCCATTTGGAGTACTGTGTCCAGTTTTGGTCCCCACACCTCAGGAAGGCACTGGAGCGTGTCCAGCGGAGATTCACACGGATGATCCCTGGAATGGTAGGTCTAACATATGAGGAACGGCTGAGGATCCTGGGATTGTATTCATTGGAGTTTAGAAGATTAAGGGGAGATCTAATAGAAACTTACAAGATAATACATGGCTTGGAGAGGGTGGCCGCTAGGAAATTGTTTCCGTTAGGCGAGGAGACTAGGACCCGTGGACACAGCCTTAGAATTAGAGGGGGTAAATTCAGAACAGAAATGCGGAGACATTTCTTCAGCCAGAGAGTGGTGGGCCTGTGGAATTCATTGCCACAGAGTGCAGTGGAGGCCGGGACACAATGTCTTCATGGCAGAAATTGATAAATTCTTGATGTCATAAGGAATTAAGGGCTACGGGGAGAATGCAGGTAAGTGGATTTGAAATGCCCATCAGCCATGATTGAATGGCAGAGTGGACTCGATGGCCGAATGGCCTTACTTCCACACCTTTGTCTTATGGTCTTATCCCACCCCTCCGCCCTCAGACCCCACCCCTCCAACCGTAACAAGGACAGAACGCCCCTGGTGCTCACCTTCCACCCTACCAACCTTCGCATAAACCAAATCATCCGCCGACATTTCCGCCACCTCCAAACAGACCCCACCACCAGGGATATATTTCCCTCCCCACCCCTCTCCGCCTTCCGCAAAGACCGTTCCCTTCGTGACTACTTGGTCAGGTCCACGCCCCCCCACAACCCACCCTCCCATCCTGGCACCTTCCCCTGCCACCACAGAAACTGCAAACCTGCGCCCACACCTCGTCCCTCACCTCCATCCAAAGCCCTAAAGGATCCTTCCGCATCCAAAGTTTTACCTGCACATCCACTAATATCATTGATTGTATCCGTTGCTCCTGATGCAGTCTCTTCTACATTGGAGAGACTGGACGCCTCCTAGCAGAGCGCTTTAGGGAACATCTCCAGGACACCCGCACCAATCAACCACACCGCCCCGTGGCCCAACATTTCAACTCCCCCTCCCACTCTGCCGAGGACATGGAGGTCCTGGGCCTCCTTCCCCGCCGTTCCCTCACCACCAGATGCCTGGAGGAAGAACGCCTCATCTTCCGCCTCGGAACACTTCAACCCCAGGGCATCAATGTGGACTTCAACCGTTTCCACATTTCCCCTTCCCCCACCTCACCCTAGTTCCAAACTTCCAGCTCAGCACTGTCCCCATGACTTGTCTGGACTTGTCCTACCTGCCTATCTCCTTTTCCACCTATCCACTCCACCCGCTCCTCCCTGACCTATCACCTTCATCCCCTCCCCCACTCACCTATTGTACTCTATGCTACTTTCTCCCCCCCCCCACCCTCCTCCAGCTTATCTCTCCACGCTTCAGGCTCTCTGCCTTTATTCCTGATGAAGGGCTTTTGCCCGAAACGTCAATTTTACTGCTCCTCGGATGCTGCCTGAACTGCTGTGCTCTTCCAGCACCACTAATTCAAAATCTGGTTTCCAGCATCTGCAGTCATTATTTTTACCCAGAATCAGTGTCAGTCCGCCAGCATGCTCAGGGATAATACGCGAAAGGAACTACATGCATATTAGGACAGGACCAGCAGAGTTTTCAATGACCTCCAATTCACAAGGAGGGTGAAAGATAGGAGCCAGAAGATTCACACAGCACAGAAACAGACCCTTCGGTCCAATCGGTCTATGCCAACCATAATCCCAAACTAAACTAGTCCCACTGGCTTGGTCCTGGCCCACATCCCTCCAAACCTGTCCCATTCATGTACTTATTCAAATATATTTTAAACACTGGAATTGTACCCACAACCACTACTTCCCCTGGAAGTTCATTCCACACGTAAACCAGCCTCTGTGTAAAAAATGATTGCCCCTCATGTCTTTTTAAAATCTCTCTCCTCTCATTTTAATGTGGCCCTAAGTCTTGAAATTCCCCATCCTATGGAAAAGACAACGACCATTAACTCTATCTATACCCCTCATGATTTTATAAACTTCTATAAAGGTCGCCTCTCAACATCCTATACTCAAGTGAAAAAAGTCTCACCTTTCCTTATAATTCAAATCTTCCACACCCAGCAACTTTCTGGTAAATCTCTTTTGAACC
Source organism: Chiloscyllium plagiosum (assembly GCF_037043375.1). NCBI lineage: Eukaryota > Metazoa > Chordata > Chondrichthyes > Orectolobiformes > Hemiscylliidae > Chiloscyllium > Chiloscyllium plagiosum. The sequence goes on from NW_028270167.1 coordinate 698,510, forward strand.
CTCTCCAGCTAAATAAGATCCTTGCGCTAACTGGGTGACCAGAACTGGATACCAACTTCCTGTACAACGTCAACATGATTCCCAACTCCTATACTCAAAAGACTGAGCAATGAACGCAAGCCTTCCAAACGTCTTTTTAACCACCCTGTCCACATGTGATACAAACATCAAAGAATCATGTACCTTCCCCCCCCCCATGTCCCTCTGTTCTGCAACACTACCCAAGGCCCTACCATCAATTGTATAAGCCCAGTCCGAAAGAGTTCAACTTCTCAAGTCTCAAGGCATAAATGGAAGACTTTATGATATCATGTTCAATGCTGCATTTATGGTCTGTAGTGTGAGCCAGTGAAATTCATAGGACACTCTGCACTATTCTAGTATTGTTTGGGTGCCAGGATGTGCTGTACAAATACTAGTGAGGTAGAAGGTCACTGTAGAACCTGTGTGACACTAACAAAAATTTAACAGCACTGGTTGTGATGTTTTCCCTCTTTGTATAGCAGCTGATTGGTGTGAGAAAGACAACGGTGGCTGTGAACAGATTTGCACAAGTCAGGTGGAGCACGCAGTCTGCAGCTGTACAACTGGCTTTCTGCATTGGGATGGCAAACACTGCAGAGGTAGGCTACCAACAAATCAGCGATTCTTCTTAGCTTTGGACCAAAATCACAGTTTGGGGCTTGGTCAGCACACACACAAAATAATGTCAAAGGCAGGTTTCATAATGGTGTTTCTCACCTACATGTTAATGCCATTTGCCATCTCAAATTAACCATTTCTTGTCTCTCTGCAGCTTTAAGTGCTTGTAGTGAGCCAGTGATTCTCCCCGCACTTCTGGTGATGACACAGCTGTTTTGCTGGATATTGATAAACACACAAAACCTGAAACCGTAACAACAGTGAAGATGGAAGCAATTGCTTTGGAAACAGGTGGCATTGATCAGAATTTAAGAAGCAATGCATTTTTGTACTGTTGGGGAATTTATCAAATTAACTTTATTTTGTTTTATTTAAGTACTACTGTAGTGAAGGATCATAAGATCTGGACTGTGTAATGAATTTATAGGTGTGAGAACTCCAGTCTGAACTGTTCTTGGTTTTAGGATTCAGCCTTTTGTTGAATATAGGAAGATCAATTTGAAAATAAAAACAATTTCATTAGAATTTAGGCTCATTCTGATTCAAACCATCTCCGCTTCATGAACATACAGTGGAAATCAGCCTAGACTTTACTGACTAATAGTGCCTGCATTATGGGCCAAATGGCCTCATACCATCCCACATTCATATTTTCAGTTGTAAATAGACTTGAAGAACTAAAGAAACATCAGGAAAAGCATTAGCAAATATTACTCCAGCTCACTAAAAAATGGTATTAAAATTAGGTGGTTCAAAACACAAACACCTCCAATATTCCCTGGATAGAGGGCAAGCAGCTGATCACAGCCAGTGCTGTGACTTAACAGTTAGACTAATCAGGAGACTGTTCCAGGAGTGGGGTGCAGAGGCTTGATGCCTGGATGAGAGGGGCCCTTAGTTGTCCAGGGTGGATGCTGGATGGAGAACAGACAGCTGTGGGATTCAGCCACCAATCAGCTCAGCCACATTGAAGAATAGACGGTCAGACTGGAAAATCACAAATTACACACAAGGGCAAAAGTAATAGAAGCAAATCTTTCAGCCACAAGCTTTTTAATTATATTTCAACATTATAATTATAATGAAACATTTCTTTAAAACCCAGATCCCAAAAACAGAATTATATTTTTTTCAAGTAACATAATGTCTTTACTAAATCTTACACGAGATGCTATTTTACAAAGTTAGATAAAAACAAATGAAATATGTCAAAGTTCTAAACTTTAAAACTATAGGTTAGGGGAGGCAGCAAGGTTAGTGTAATGTGCAGGGCAATATATAGAACAGCAAGAGGGGCTTCACCAGATGTGTATACACGTCAGGGGCAATCCGTAGTGTTAGAACAAGCAGTCAAGTAACTGATGGTTTGAGAGCTGAAAGTGATTGTTTTAGTCAGACTTTACAATGAAACCCAGCACTAGGCTCACATTAGCTGTTTCTTGTACTCAATCTGTAATCGGTACACAACAACTACGGTAACTTCCAGCTCAGTTAGGGGCTGATTGTCAGCTCAGCAATGAAACTACTCCTCCGAGCCACATCTGAGACCAATTAGTGAAACAGAAACCATAATTAGACATGGCATGTCTGCGGAAACAGCTTCTTAAACAAGTGGCACAGGAATGGATAGGAAGTTCCATTTACTGTGTGTTTCACAGTTCTTAGGAGGTGATGTCCTAAATGCCTGAACATATCAGAAATTCTGATAGAAAGTGCTGGTCAGCCCAAGCCCAGGATTTTAACATTTCTAACGTTTTGCTTCAGAAACTAGATCTGCCTTTATTAAGTAAATAGTTTGTTTTTCCAACACTTCCCTCTTGATGAGAAATACATGTTTGCGAAAAGTACAGATTATCTCAGGTAAATGCATTTGCAAAAAGTACAAAACAATACAGCAAACGATCTGCACATGCTCAGGGAAATGACAAGTTTTAAAGTTCATCATCATAACCTGAAACAAGTACCTGGTCTTTAATCTGTTGCTTCTCTCCAAGTGGAGGCTTTGCTAATAAAACAGCTTTGGTCCAGAACCCTGATTCTACAGCTCATCAGGATACAGCAAGTGCACATGGGTCTGAAACCTGTCGAGCCTTCTCATATTTATGCTGTAGCTTTGAAATTGTGCAATAACACATCATCCTCTCACACAACAGCCGACTATAACTCTCCTTACATCCCAACTGTGTCGTGTCTCTCTCACAGTGTAATAATTCTCTTGCACCCCTATTCCATCTATTTCACTGCCCCCAGTGTTGAATTCCATTAATTGACCAGATCTCAATCTTCATCTGCAAATCAGCTCAATGCAGACTACAAAAATAAAAATTATAACAAAAAGATTGCATTTATCATAGCATGTGGATACAAATAAATACATCTCGATTTCTTCAAAATCTAAATTGATTTTCTTCCAAATTTCTGTACATTTGGTTTTTGGACATGTGGCGAGTGAGATCAGTTCTATAATCAAGAGAGGTGAGTGTACACAAGGGAAGGTGATTATATCAACTGTTCCGGAACTCACCAGTACGGCGGAAACCAGTAGCACTCACTGGTCACCGGCAGGACCATCCCAAAAATGACATGCAGAACTCAGTGGCATTTACAGAATCAACATTTGGTTCCACAAATGTCTCCAAAGTCCAGAGTTAGCTGGAGCTTTGAGGGATCAGATCCAAGCACCCACATTTCAACACCAAGTCTGGCTCGATTCTGTATCCGACCAAACTGCATTAACTGTCTCCTGTGGAGATAAGACATTAAAAAATTGGAGCAACAGTTGATCATATAGCAACTTGAGCCCAGTCCACCAATTGAGATAATTGAGGCTAATCTTCTACATAAACTTTTACATAAATGTTCCTCTACTCCCCAAATGTAATTATTGGTGGGCAAGACAATGGAGGGAATCCTGAGGGACAGGATTTACATGTATTTGGAAGGGCAAGGACTGATTAGGGATAGTCAACATGGCTTTGTGTGTGGGAAATCATGTCTTACTAACCTGATTGAGTTGTGTGAAAAAGTAACAAAGAAGATTGATGAGGGCAGAGCGGTGGACATGATCTATATGGACTTCAGTGAGGCAATCAACAAGGTTCCTCATGGTAGATTGGTTAGCAAGGTTCAATCTCATGGAATACAGGAGAACTTGCCATTTGGAACAGAACTGGCTCGAAGGTGGTGCTGGAGGGTTGTCTTTCAGATTGGAAGCCTGTCACCAATGGTGTGCCACAAGGACAGGGCTGGGTCCACTGCTTTTCATCATTTAAATAAATGATTTGGATGTGAACATAGGAGTTTGCAGGTGACACCAAAATTGGTGGCGTAGTGAACAGTGAAGAGGGTTATTTCCGAGTGCAACGGGATCTTGATCAGATGGGCCAATGGGCTAAGGGGTGGCAGATGGAGTTTAATTTAGATAAATGCGAGACCCTGCATTTCAGAATGGCAAATCAGGGCAGGACTTATACACTTAATGATAAGGTTCTGGGGAGTGTTGTTGAACAAAGAGACCTTGGAGTGCAAATTCATGGTTCCTTCAAAGTGGAGTCACAGGGAGATAGGATAGTGAAGGAAGTGTTTGGTATGCTTTCCTTTAGGTCAGAGTATTGAGTATAGGTGTTGGGAAGTCATGTTGCAGCTGTACAGGACATTGGTTAGCCACTTTTGGAATATTATGTGCAATTCTAGTCTCCCTTCTGTCGGAAGGATGTTGTGAAACTTGAAAGGGTTCAGAAAAGATTTCCAAGAATGTTGCCAGTGTTGGAGGCTTTGAGCTACAGGGAAAGGTTGAATAGGTTGGAGCTGCTTTCCCTAGAGCATCAGAGGCTGAGGGGTGACCTTATAGATGTTTGTAAAATCATGAAGGGCAATACACAATAGATAGGGTAAATAGACAAGGTCTTTTCCGTGGGGTGGGGGAATCCAGAACTGGAGGGCATAGGTTTAGGGTGAAAACAGAAAACTTGACAAGGGACCTAAGGGGCAACTTTTCACACAGAGGGTGATGTGTGTATGGATTGAGCTGGCAGAGGAAGTGGTGGAAGCTGGTACAATCATAGCATTTAAAAGGCATCTGGATGGCTACCTGAATAGGAAGGGTTTAAGGGGATATGTGCCAAGTGCTAGCAAATGGGACTAGGTTGGGATATCTGGTCGGCATGGACGGATTGGACCGAAGAGTCTGTTTCCGTGCTGTACATCTCTATGACTCTAGATTCTATTGGTCAATTCAGATTTGAATTCTGTCAACTCTGGAGCATCCACTCACAAGCCATCTACTTCTGGACACAGTCTCCTCACTATGTCCCTCAAATCCATCTTATGAATCCTTCCCTTGTGTCTACTTCAACAGCATTCTCTCAACCCAATTCACAATTGTTACTGTTTTCATGAAAATAGCACTCTGAAAATCAAATTGTTCACCTTGGCAATGATTTTGAGAGAGTATTATCAACTCAATATAGCATTTGCTAAACAATATTAATTTCATATAATTCTGGCTTCCTCATGATATTGTTCACTGCATTGATTCAGATCCATTGAGATGAAGGTGTACAAAACCAAATGGTGCATGTGTTATACAAACATAGTTTGAAACAACAGGAGAGAGTGCTTTATATATTTCTAATCTCTTAGCAAGTAGGGAGAAAAACATGAAGTACAAACAGGAATCTTACAATTCCACAATAAAATGGAGACCCTCATTTTGCAGAAGAGTTTGCTATTTCAATCCTCATAACTAACATGCCGCGTGCAGAAGGATGAAGGTGCAGTGCAAATTGGTTACTTACTTGTTTGCTCATGTGACACTGCTGATTCCAAGACCTGTTGATTGTAATATTCCAACTCCACCTCCTGAAATCACAGAGAAATGTGATTGCACTGGATATACAGAAACAGGCTGCTCAGTCCAAACAGTCCGTGCTATTTATGTTTCAATTTAACTCTGTAACCCTCTATCATGGGGAGGTGATGGCCTAGTGGTATTATTGCTTGACTATTAATCCAGAATTGTTCAGGGTTCAAATCCCATCAAGGAAGATGATGGAATTTGAGTTTGAATTAAATTAACAAAAAGTGAAGTTAAGAATCTACTGATGACCATGAAACCATTGTTGATTGTTAGAAAAACCCACCTGGCTCACTAACCACCTTCAGGGAAGGAAATTTGCCATTCTCACCTGGTGTGGCCTATATGCGACTCCAGACCCCAACAATATAGTTGACTTTCAACTGCCCTCTGAAATGGCATTTTAAGCCATTCAGTTCAAGGGCAGCTAGGGGTGAGCAACAAATGCCCCGAGTGAATATTAAAAAAAATGCTGCTCCCTCACATGCTTGATGAGCTTCCCTTAAGTACATCTATACTATTCACTTCAGTTGTTCCTTACAGTAGAAAGTTACACATCCTCACTACTATCTGGGTAAGGAAGTTACTTCTGAATTTCCGACTGAAGTTTTCAACAACTACCTTACGTTGATAGTCTCTACGGCTTATGCTTTATCCTACAAATATAAGAATTCAGTCTGTCTCCACTATGTCAAAACCTATCATTTTAAAGACTTTATTAGCTCATCTCTTAGCTTTCTTTATTCAAAAAGGACACAACTTGTCTGTGCTTTTCTGACATATAAACCCAGGATTTCTAGCAAACTTACAAATTTTCCCTGCACTCTCTTCAGTGCCTTGATGTCCTCTTTGTTATACCACAACCACATCTGCATACAACAGAGTGCACTCTGAACACAATTCAACACGGATTTAGATACTCAGGGCCTTGCTAACCTGTGGCACAACTTTTAGTGATGCTCTTTTTGTACAAAAGATTGTGTTGTTCCTCTACCAGATCCAGATTGCACCTTTGAAATACTGAGTAACCTCTTTATTCCACCAAATTCTACTACTACCAAAATGTTTTACTTCACATTTATCGGAGTTGCACTTCATTTGTCAGTTTTTTGCCTATTTAGCAAGTTTATATACATTCTATATTTCATTGCAATATGCATCAGTACGGAATAAGCTCCCCAACAAAAGAGTTTCATATAATTCATTAATTTAGGAATTATGTTTTTGCATAACAAGTTGGATTTTGGAATCAAATTGGGAACAGCCATGTCCCAGCTGTAATTCTTGTGGATCACCACTACCCACTCTTTGCTATTCTGAGGAACTACTCTTTATTCCTTCTCTAAAGTCTTCATGTTGTTCTGAAGGCAGCTTGCAATTCATTCCACCACTTACATTGACTCCACATTCCTCTGGTCTTATTCATTATCATGAGGAAAATACCAATAAATTACATCTATCACATTACCAATGGTTGCCTTATTTTTCAAAAATGTATGAAAAACCTATGTACAAAGATAAATTGGAGAAGCTGAAATGGTTTTTCTTGGAGAACATGATGTGGAAGTGCCAGTGGGTGGAGTGGACAAAGTTAAAAATCACAACACCAGATTATAGTCCAACAGGTTTATTTGGAAGTATATGCTTTCGAAGCACTGCTCCTTCCTGTGATTTTTAAGTTTCTTGGAGAAGATGGGGAAAAACTGCTGCTTGTGAACGGACCGGGAATAAAGGGGCAAACATTTAAGATAATTGGCAAAAGAGGCAATAGCGACAGGAGAAAAAAAAACTATTTTGCTGTGAATACTGGATCTGGAAAGTAGGAAGATTCAGTTAACAGATTTAAACTGGGCATGGGATCATTATCTGAAAAAGATGATTAGAGGGAGAAGGTAGGGGAAATCACAACAAGTTATCTGCTTCTTCAGACACCCAGTGCAGACGCAATAAACCAAATGCCCTCCTCCAATGGTGAAACAAAATGAACATGGCTGATCAAGCAAGGTTTTCCGTCTTGAAATTCATATTGAGCGTTCATCATTCCAGTCCCTTTATTTATATGATATCTTCCTTCCTTACCTAGATATGCCATTATCCTTTTATTACCAAGTTGAAGATTACTGGTCTAGAATTCCCCAGGCATGTTGGACCTATTCTTAATTTTGAAAATACATAGCAACCTGCCTGTCTTCTGACACTACACTGTTTTCTCACAAATTACTGAGGATGGTTATCTTTCCATGAATTGTTCTAAAATACTTTGAAATGATGATCATCGTCAATCATTTGCATCAAGTGTATCCCTTTTTATTCCATTATTTCCCCCTCCCATTGAGATTCTGCATCTAGGACTGGATCACAGACGGGTTACCATCTGGAGCAGGGGCAGAATGTGATGAAAATCTCTGCAATATGTCACTTCCCTTCTGTTGTCTCACTCACACAGTGTGACTCCATTTGTAGAGAAAATGGAGAAACTATTATTCATCAATAAAACCAAGAATTACAGATGCTGGAGATCTGAAACAAGAACAGAAATTGCTGGAGAAATTCAGCAGATCTGGCAGCATCTGTGGGAAGAAAGCAGGGAGTTAACATTGTGAATCCAGTAATCATTCATCAGAACTGTTAGTAGCTAGGAAAAAAAATAGCATTAGCTATTTTTCACCCCTGAAGCTGCCAGGGGTGGAAAAAGGAGAGAGGGAGACTGAGAAGGAGCCAGGGAAAGGGAGACAGAGAGGGAGAGGGGGAAAGGGAGATCAAGTCACCAGTTTCCAATCAGTTTCCAGGAAGTATCAGAGCCTGCATACTGTTAATCTAATGACTGAAAGGAAAAGGTAAGATTTAAGGAACACAGCAAGACTAACACAGTGCAGCATTGACCTTGCAAAGAGATGACATCATACATTTCCTAAAATAGGAAGTCAACGTCTAGAGAAAGTCTTGTAGCTCAGTATAGAACATAGAACAGTACAGGCCCTTTGGCCCTTGATGTTGTGCCAACCTTTTACCCTACTCTAAGATCACAGTAACCTCCATACCCTTCATTGTACTATCATCCATGTGCCTATCGAAGAGTCGCTTAAATGTTCCTAATGTCTCTGACTCTACCACCACCACTCGCAGTGCATTCCACGTATTCACCACTCTCTGTGTAAAGAGCCAACCTCTGACATCTCCCCTAAACCTTCCTCCAATCACCTTAAAATTATGCCTCCTCGTGATAACCATTTCTGCCCTGGGAAATAGGCAATCCACTCTACCCATGCTTATCATCATCCTGTACATCTCTATCAAGTCATCACTCTTCCTTCTTCTCTCCAATGAGAAAAGCCCTAGCTCCCTCAACCTTTCTTCATAAGGCATGCCCTCCAGTCCAGGCAGCATCCTGGTAAATCTCCTCTGCATCCTCTTTAATGCTTCCACACATCTTTCCTCTAATGAGGCGACCAGAACTGAACACAACTAACTGTGGTCTAACCAGGACATTACTGTACTGCAGCATAACCTCACGGCTCTTAAACTCAATGCTCCTGCTAAAGAAAGCCAACACACCAAACATCTTCTTAACAACCCTATTAACTTAGGTGGCAACTTTGAGGGATCTCTGGACATGGACCCCAAGATCCCTCTGTTCCTCCACAGTGCTTCCAAAAATCCTGCCTTTAACGCTGTAATCTGCATTCAAATTCAACCTTCCAAAATAAATCACTTCACACTTTTATCGGTTGAACTCCTTCTGCCACACACTGACTGTGGAGTTTGCACATTTTCCCCGTGTCCCCGTGGGTTTCCTCCGGGTGCTCCGGTTTCCTCCCACAGTCCAAAGATGTGCAGGTCAGGTGAATTGGCCATGCTAAATTGCCCGTAGTGTTAGGTAAAGGGGGTAAATGTAGGGGGAATGGGTCTGGGTGGGTTGCGCTTCGGCGGGTCAGTGTGGACTTGTTGGGCCGAAGGGCCTGTTTCCACACTGTAAGTAATCTAATCTAATCAGCCCAGCTCTGCATCCTGTCAATGTCCCGTTGTAACCTACAACAGCCCTCCACACTGTCCACCACTCCACCAACCTTCATGTCATTGACAAACTTACTAACCCAGCCTTCTACTTCCTCATCCAAGTCATTTATTAAAATCACAAAGAGCAGAGGTAACAGAACTGATCCCTGCGGAACATCACTGGTCACCAAGCTCCAGTCTGAATACTTTCCATCTGCTACCACCCCAGACTTCTACGGGCCAACTAATTCTCTATCCAGACAGACAGGTATCCCTGTATCCCATGCCTCGTTATTTTCTGAATGAGCCTACTGTGGGGATTCTTATCAAATGCCTTGATAAAATCAAAGTACACCACATCCACTGCTCTACCTTCCTCAATGTGCTTTGTCACATCCTCAAAGAATTCAATAAGGCATATGAGGCATGACCTGACCCTTGAAAAGCCATGCTGACTCTCTAAATCAAAATATGGTTTTCCAAGTAATCATAAATCCTGTCTCAGAATCTTCCCCAATAATTTGTCAACCAGAGACTTAAAACTGACTGGTCGTAATTCCCAGGATTATTCCTAGTCCCTTTCTTGAACAAGGGAATAACATTTGCCACCCTCCAATCATCAGGCACTACTTCAATGAACAGTGAGGACGCAAAGATCATCACCAAAGACGCAGCAATCTCATCCCTCGCTTCCTGTAGTAACCTTGGGTATATCCCATCTTATTATATAGAATCATCGAATCCCTACAGTGTGAAAAAAGACCATTTGGCCCAACAAGTCCACACCGACCCTCTGAAAAGTAACCCACCCAGACCCAATTCCCCTATTATTCTACATTTACCCCTGACTAATGCACCTAACCTACACATCCCTGAACACTACGGCATTTAGCATGGTCAATCCACCCTAACCTTCACATCTTTGGACTTTGGGAAGAAACCAGAGCACTCTGAGGAAACCCAAGCAGACATAGCGAGAATGTGCAAACTCCACACAGATAGTCGCCAGAGGCTGGAGTCGAACCCTGGTTCCTGGCGCTGAGAGGCAACAGTGCTAACCACTGAGCCACCATGCCGCCTTGCCCAGGGGATTTATCTATCTTTATGTTTTTCAAAATTTTCAGCATATCCTCCTTCTTGACATGAAACTGTTCTAGCATATTAACCTGTTTCATGCTGTCCTCACAAACTTCAAGTCCTTCTCAGTAGTGAATACTGAAGCAAAGTATTCATTAAGGACCTTTCCTACTTCCTCCGACTCCAGACACAAGTTCCCTCCACTATCCCTGATCAGCCCTACCCTCACATTGGCGATCCAATTGGCAGTTAACACAGCAATTCCCAGCAGCCTACAAGCAAACACATAATTACACAAACTTGTTATTTGGCCCAACAGGTCCTTTCTCGTGTTTGTATTCCACGCAATCCTCTGCACACAATTTCATCTCATCCTATCAACAAACATTTTATTCCTTTCTCTCTCCCTTGGGTTTCTTTGGCTTTCCATTAAATGTATCTACACAATTCACATTCTCATCATTCAAGTATTTACTGTCCACCCCTAATTGCCTTTGAGGTGGTGGTAGTGAACTTGTCTACTTGAGCTACTGTAGTCCAGTAGGTGTGGGAACACCACAGTGCTGTTAGGAAAGTAAAGAAGTCTCCTGAAATTATTACTGACTTATATTGACGCTCTCTTTTCTGGCCTCAACCTATTAAAGAATTCTTATAAATTTTTCAGAATTTATCAAGCCAAATGTTGGTCTTCTCTTTCCTAGAGGAAACATAATTAAAAAGTCAATCAAAAAAGACTCAAACTTTGAACCAGAACCCACTTCAGCTTTTGATCAGGGCCCCACCCAGAGTTTGCAAACACCCTAGTCCCCTTCTTCCTAAAAAGCTAGTTTATAAACACATTACCATTGACAGATGCACATCATATTGACAGCAACACCAGCTCATGCTCAGTCACAGAGTGAGAAAATCCACCAGTTCTATCAAAGGAGTTAGAGACAGCCTGACAATGCTATTTCACCAAGGGTCAGGGTGATTGATTGAGTATTTATCAAGAAGGGTCATACCTTTAAATGCTTCAGGTCGGACTCTATGCTCCGTATCAATTGGAAAATGTGATTTTGTACGTCCAACGAAGGAAGCAACTGCCCGAATTCCACGCCTGGATTACACGGTCCACTAACATTGCAATCCTCCCTTGCTTCTGTACTTTGGGCAGTATAATCCACTGAACATTCAGCCTGAATCACTGACATGTCAGTTTCATCAGTGGAGCTCCCCTCAGTCTGTGGAAATCCGTCCAGGGTTATGTAATGTCCTGTTAAAGTGAATGAAGATAACTTTAATAAGGAATAGCAAAGCTTTAGAGAACCAGAGTCAATAGAATAGTCCAGGAGCCTCATGTAAAACAGGTTAATCAATAGTATAACTCCCTTTGGAATTACCAAGACATTCCAGGAAATGCACTGGTGACATAAAAACACTGCTGACTAAATAACCAGTGTCATGGAAAGCTCAAAAGAAAATGCTTTGAAATACAGAATTAACACCCCCCCTCCACCCCCAACCAAAATAACCTCACCCCACAATGATCCATTATGCTGATCCAAAGTGCTCTCTGGAAATAGCTGCAGAAAGTCGCCACATATACTAACCTGACACACGTGCTTGCGACTTTGACCTCTCATCTCTGTTGGGACTGGAGCAGTTCTGCTGTGGCCGATGTTCATCTGCATGATCTTCTGGGGCATCATAGAACCTTTCTCCGCTGTCATCTGTTGCAGAGTCTGGGTTGTGCTCTTCACTGTGAGCCGCTTCCAGCGTAAAGTGACGGGAAAGTTTAGTCCTTTCAGTAAGACTTGTTTGAGTTTCTGTTTCTTCCAGTGTCCCATTGTCTAACTCAATCTGATGCTGCAGAGTCTTGTCAGTTGTCTCACCTTGACAATACACTGTACAGTCCAGTGACCCATCTGCCCCTGGCTTTGGAGACGTCAGGCAACTGTCTTCCTCTGGAAGGTGCTGAAATGAGCCTCCATCACTGCCATCTTCATCCAAATTCAGCATGTGAAAGGAGAGCAATTGCTTCAAGGTGTGAACTTTGCAGGGGTAGAGAATTACATAGAATTATTCAGAATGTACAGTATAGAACCCTTTAAACCTAAGAACATGCTGATATTTATGCTCCAATGAAGCCTCCTCCAAACCCTTCTCCTCAATTAGCATAACGTCTACTCCTTCAAGTGCTACTTAAACCTCCCCTTAAATATATCGACGGAATAAAACTCCTCTCAATCACCTTCTAAGGTTGCACGTTCCCCATATTCACCATGAGGAATGCTCTTGACACTAGGATTTTACTTATTGAGGCATTTTCAGATGCAAAAACTATTTACCCATGCAACACTCAACAACAATACAGTCAAGTATTCAATGCTTGAACTTTAAGTTCTAAGGTTGTTACAAAATTCTGGCTCTGATAGACAGGGAGTAGTACCTAGACCACAAATTGCTTTATCTTAAAACATTTAGGGAGGTTAGGAACATGGCATCAATCTCAAAGGCGGATGCCTGTAAACAGGAAAATGGCTTGAAGTGTGTATACTTCAATGCAAGAAGTATACGAAATAAGGTAGGTGAACTTGCAGCGTGGGTTGGTACCTGGGATTTCGATGTTGTGGCGATTACGGAGACATGGGTAGAACAAGGACAGGATTGGCTGTTACAGGTTCCAGGGTTTAAATGTTTTAGTAGGGTCAGAGGTGGGGGTAAAAGAGGGGGAGGTGTGGCATTGCTTGTCAAAGATAGTATTACAGCTGTGGAAAGGACGATGGATGAAGACTCGCCATCTGAGGTAGTTTGGGCTGAGGTTAGAAATAGGAAAGGTGAGCTCACCCCGTTAGGAGTTTTCTACAGGCCTTCTAATAGTCCTAGAGATGAAGAAGAAAGGATTGCGAGAAGAGTGAAAGTAATAGGGTGGTTGTTATGGGGGACTTTAACTTTCCTGATATTGATTGGGAAAGCTATAGCTCGAGTTCGTTAGATGGGTCGGTGTTTATCCAATGTGTGCAGGAGGGTTTCCTGACACAATATGTAGACAGGCCAACAAGAGGTGAGGCCTTACTGGATTTGGTTCTGGGTAACGAACCAGGCCAGGTGTTAGAATTGGAGGTAGGTGAGCACTTTGGGGACAGTGACCAAAATTCGGTGACTTTTACTCTAGTGATGGAGAGGGATAAGTGTGCACTGCAGGTCAAGAGTTATAGCTGCGGGCAGGGAAATTATGATGCGGTGAGGCATGACCTGGTATGCGTGGCTTGGAAAAGTAGGCTTCAAGGGAAGGGCACAATTGATATGTGGAGCTTGTTCAAGGAGCAAATATTGAGTGTCCTTGATAAGTATGTACCTGTCAGGCAGGGAGGAAAGGGTCGTGTGAGGGAGCCGTGGTTTAATAAGGAATTGGAATCCCTTGTTAAATGGAAGAGGGCGGCCTATGTAAAGATGAGGCGTGAAGGTTCAATTGGGGTGATTGAGTTATAAGGTAGCCAGGAAGGATCTGAAGAGAGAGCTAAGAGCAGCAAGGAGGGGACATGAAAAGTCCTTAGTTGGTAGGATTAGGGAAAACCCTAAGGCTTTCTATAGGTATGTCAGCAATAAAAGAATGACTAGGGTAGGAATAGGTCCAGTCAAGGATAGTAGTGGGAAGTTGCGTGTGGAGGCTGAAGAGATTGGGGAGACACTGAATGAATACTTTTCGTCAGTATTCACTCAGGAACAGGACATTGTTGCCGATGTGAATATTGAGTCACAATTAATTAGAAAGGACGGCTTTGTGGTATGTAGGGAAGAGGTGTTGGAAATTCTGGAAAGGGTGAAAATAGATAAGTCCCCTGGGCCTGATGGCATTTATACTAGGATTCTCTGGGAAGCAAGGGAGGAGATTGCAGAGCCAATGGCCTTGATTTTTATGTCCTCGCTGTCTACAGGAGTAGTGCCAGAAGACTGGAGGATAGCAAATGTGATTCCCTTGTTCAAGAAGGGGAGTAGGGATAACCCTAGTAACTATAGGCCGGTGAGTCTCACTTCTGTTGTGAGCAAAGTCTTAGAGAGAATTGTAAGGGATAGGATTTATGAACATCTGGATAGGAATAACGTGATCAAGGATAGTCAGCATGGTTTTGTGAAGGGCAGGTTGTGCCTCACAAACCTTATTGAATTCTTTGAGAAGGAGGTAGACGGGGGTAAAGCGGTAGATGTGGTGTATATGGATTTTAGTAAGGCGTTTGATAAGGTTCCCCATGGTAGGCTACTGCAAAAAATACGGAGGTATGAGGGTGAGTTGGAGGTTTGGATTAGGAATTGGCTGGCTGAAAGAAGACAGAGAGTAGTAGTTGATGGTAAAGGTTCATCTTGGAGTGCAGTTACTAGCGGTGTTCCGCAAGGATCTGTTTTGGGACCATTGCTGTTTGTCATTTTTATAAATGACCTGGAGGAGGGGCTAGAAGGTTGGGTGAGCAAGTTTGCGGATGATACGAAAGTCGGTGGAGTTGTTGACAGTGAGGAAGGATGTGTCAGGTTACAGCGGGATATAGATAAGTTGCAGAGCTGGGCAGAAAGGTGGCAAATGGAGTTCAATGTAGGTAAGTGTGAGGTGATTCACTTTGGTAAGAGTAACAAAAATACAGGGTACTGGGCTAATGGTCGGATACTTGGTAGTGTGGATGAGCAGAGGGATCTTGGTGTCCATGTATACAGATCTCTGAAAGTTGCCACCCAGGTAAATAGTGCGGTGAAGAAGGCATATGGCGTACTGGCTTTTATTGGTAGAGGAATTGAGTTCCGGAGCCCTGAGGTCATGTTGCAGTTGTATAAGACTCTGGTTCGGCCGCATCTGGAGTATTGTGTGCAGTTTTGGTCGCCATACTATAGGAAGGATGTGGAGGCACCGGAACGGGTGCAGAGGAGGTTTACCAGGATGTTGCCTGGTATGGTAGGAAGATTGTATGAGGAAAGGCTGAGGCACTTGGGGATGTTATCATTGGAGAAAAGAAGGTTTAGGGGTGACTTGATAGAGGTGTACAAGATGATTAGGGGTTTAGATAGGGTTGACCATGAGAACCTTTTTCCACGTATGGAGTCAGCTATTATAAGGGGGCATAGCTTTAAATTAAGGGGTGGTAGGTATAGGACAGATGTTAGGGGTAGATTCTTTACTCAGCGAGTCGTGAGTTCATGGAATGCCCTGCCAGTAGCAGTGGTGGACTCTCCCTCTTTATGGGCATTTAAATGGGCATTGGATAGGCATATGGAGGATAGTGGGCGAGTGTAGCTTGGATCGGTGCAACATCGAGGGCCAAAGGGCCTGTACTGCGCTGTATTTTTCTATGTTCTATCTGGTACAATGCTGAGCCAGTTACTCTCCACTCCATTCCCTGTTAAGATGAAGTACTTGCTACAGAAAACAGTCAAAGAAACCTAGAGCATGGAAGAAGCCATTAGGCCCATCAGCAAAAAAAGAAAACACTGCAGCCTCATCCTACTTTCCAGCTCTTGGGCTGTAACAGTGTGTTAGATTTAAATATGTTCCAGCTCTGACTAGGGCTTTCACAAAGAAATGGCAGATGGAATACAATGTGTGAAAAGTGCGGGGTTATGCACTTCGATAGGAATAGAGGTATATACTATTTTCCAAACTGGGAAAGGCTATGGAACTCTAAAACACAAAGGGAATTAGGAATTCCAATTCAGGATTCTCTTAAGGTTAACATGCAGGTTTCAGTTGGCAGTTAGTAGGGCAAATGCAACAGTAGCATTCATTTCAAGAGTGCTAGAATACAAGATCTGATGACAGCACATTTGGAACAGAGAGAGCAGTTTTGGGCCCCGCATTAGCGTCCACCATTATTCAGTGTGTAGCACTGGGGCTTTTGAACCACGAAACTCTGGGTTCAAATCCCACTCCAGAGTCCAAACACAAAATACAGAGAGGGCAAAAACTGGAAGTGGGAGATACTGAAAAGAGTTTACACTTCATCCATCTGCTGAAGGGGAGTTTGGCTTGTAGATATATCACTTTAGGGCTGCACGATAGCTCAGTAGTTAGCACTGCTGCCTTACAGCACCAAGGACCCAGGTTCAATTCTTGGGTGACTATCTGTGTGGAGTTTACATGTTCTCCCCATGTCAGCATGGGCTTCCACCAGGTACTCCTGTTTCCTCCCACAGTCCAAAGATATGCAAATTAGGTGGATAGGCCATGCTAAATTATGGATGTGCAGGCTATGCAGTTTAGCCATGATAAATGTGGGTGTACAGCATTCGGGGTGGGTGTGGGTGGGATGCTCCTTGGAGGGTTGGTGCAGTGTTGATGGGCTGAATGGTCTCTTTCCGTAGCACAGGGTTTGTATGATTCTGAGGAAGGATGCACTGTTGTTGGACGAGGAGTTTTACATGAAGGATGACGAGTTTGTCATATGTGGAATGGTTTAGTACTCTTACTCTGTACCCAAAAGGAGTTTAGAAAGATGAAGGGAATCTGATTGAACCTTCAGGATACTGAGAGAGATGGATGGAGTGGACATGGAGAAAGTATTTCCACTAGTAAGAAAGGGCACACCCTCGGAGTGAAATGATGAGCCTTCAGAATGGAGATGTGGAGGGATTTCTTCTGGTATGTTGGTGAAAATGTGGACTTAACCTGCACAACTCTGTGATAATGAAGTCATTGAGTTAATTTAAAACATAGATAGCTAGGTTCTTGATTAATTAGGAGATCATAGGTTTCACGGAAAAGGTAGGAGAATGAGGTTGAGAAACATATCAGCCTTGATTGAATGATGGAGCAGAGTCGATGGGCTGAATAGCCAAATTCTGCTCCTATACCTTATGGTCTGTCACCATTTCAGGCTGAGTGTTCCAGACTGCACAACCCTTTGGGTGAAAACTCACCTTTTCATTCTTCACTAAGCCTTTGACCACTTACTTTCAATCTAAGCATCCTTGTGACAGACCTCTCCGCTAATGGAAATAATCCTTCCAACTAATTCTCCAGGGCCCACCTCATAGAATTTTACAGTACGGGAGGTCATTTAACCAATTGTATCGTATTGTCATTCCAAAAGAACTACTCAGCTAGTCCTATTCTCCAGCCCTATTTCCGTAGTTGTCAAAATTAATCACTTTCAAATATATATCCAGCTCTTTTGAAAAATCAAATGTAATTTGCCTCTATCACTCTTGCATACAGCACATTCCAAATCCTAACAACTGAGTAAGGAAGCTTCTCCTCAACTCACTCCTAGCTCTCTCACTGACACTCTTGAAATTGTGACCCACTAGTTATTGACATATCAACCAGTGGAAGCACAATATCCTTCTTTACCCTGTCAAAATCTTTAATAATTTTGAATATGTCAATGTCACCTCAATGTCCTCAGCTTCAAGGACAGCCAGCCCACTTTCTCCATATCTCATTCAACTCTCCCTTAACCATCCTTTTTCCAAGATAATCTATCCAATCTTTTAATATCACTAGAATTCACCAAATTTACAACATAAAACACTACAGCGCTGTACAAGCCCTTCAGCCCTCTGTTGCGCCGACCTGTGAAACCAATCTGAAGTCGATCTATCCTACACTATTCCATTTTCATCCATATGTTTATCCAATGTCCATTTAAATGCCTTTAAAGTTGGTGAGTCTACCACTGTTGCAGGCATTACGTTCCATGACCCTACTACTGAGTAAATAAACTACCTCTGGACATCTGTTCTATATCTATCACCCCTCAATTTAAAGCTATGTCCCCTCATACTAGCCATCACCATCTCCAAGGAAAAAGGCTCTCATTTTCCACCCTATCTAACCCTCTGATTATCTTCTATGTCTCAATTAAGTCACCTCTCAACCATCTTCTCTCTAATAAAAACAGCCTCAAGTACCTCAGCCTTTCCTGGTAAAACTTTCCCTCCATACCAGGCAATATCTTGGTAAGTCTCCTCTGAACCCTTTCCAAAGTTTCCCCATCCTTCCTATAATGTGGTGACCAAAACAGTACACAATACTCCAAGTATGGCCGCCTCAGATTTTTGTACAGCTGGAGCATGACCATCTGGCTCTGAAACTCAATCCCTCTACTAATAGAAACCTTCTTAACAACCCTATCAACCTGCATGGCAACTTTCAGGGATCTATGTACATGGACACAGAGATCTCTGCTCATCTACACGACCAAGAATCTTACCATTAGTCCAGTACTCTGCATTCCTGTTGTTCCTTCCAAAGTGAATCACCTTACACTTTTGCACATTAAACTCCATTTGCCACCTCTCAGCCCAGGTCTGCAGCTTATTTATGTCCCTCTGTAATCTGCAACATCCTTCGGCACTGTCCACAACTCCACCGACCTTAGTGTCATCCGCAAATTTACTAACACTTTCTTCCACGCCCTCATCCAGAACATTTATAAAAATGGCAAACAGCAGTGGACCCAAAACAAATTCTTGCAGTATACTGCTGGTAACTGAACTCCAGAATGAACATTCTCCATCAACCACCACCTTCTCTTCTTTCAGCTAGCTAATTCCTGATACAAACCACTAAGTCACCCTCAATCCCACGCCTCTATATTTTGTGCAATAGCCTACCATAGGGAACCTTATCAAATGCCTTACTGAAATCCATATACACCATATCAACCACTTTACCCTAATCCACCTATTTGGTCACCTTCTTAAAGAACTCAAAGGTTTGTGAGGCACGACCTACCCTTCACAAAATCCTGTTGACTATCCCTAATCAACTTATTCCTCTCTAGATGATTATAAATCCTACCTCTTATTACCTTTTCCAACACTTTACCCACAACCAAAGGAAGGCTCACTGGTCTATAATTACCAGGTTGTCTCTACTCCTTGAACAAGGGGGCAACATTTGCTATCCTCCAGTCTTCTGGCACTACTACTGTAGACAATGACGACAAAAAGATCAAAGCCAAAAGCTCTGAAATCTCCTCCTTGGTTTTCCAGAGAATCCTCAGATAAATCCCATCCAGTCCAGGAACCTTAACTATTTTCACACTCTCCAGAATTGCTAACACCTCCTCCTTGTGAACCTCAATCCCACCTAGTCTAGTAGCCTAGGTCTCAATATTCTCCTTGACAACATTGTCTTTTTCCAGTGTGAGTACTAAGGAAAAATATTCTTTTAGTGCTTCCCCTATCTCCTCTGACTCCACGCACAACATCCCACTATTGTCCTTGACTCGCCCTAATCTTATTCTAGTCATTCTTTTGTTGCTGATTTACCGAGAGAAAGCCTTAGGGTTTTCTTGGATTCTGTCTGCCAACGACTTTTCATATACCCTCCTGGCTCTTCTCAGCTCTGTCTTTAGGTTTTCCTGGCAAACTTGTAACTCTCAAGCGCCCTAACAGAGCCTTCATGTCTCATCCCAACATAAACCTCCTTCTTCCTATTGACAAGAGACAATTTTCTCTACACCTTCTCCATGTCATCACATTTTACTAGCTGAACCAGAAACAGAACTGTGGGCGGCACGGTGGCACAGTGGTTAGCACTGCTGCCTCACAGCGCAAGAGACCCGGGTTCAATTCCCACCTCAGGCGACTGACTGTTTGGAGTTTGCACGTTCTCCCCGTGTCTGCGTGGGTTTCTTCCAGGTGCTCCGGTTTCCTCCCACAGTCCAAAGATGTGCAGGTCAGGTGAATTGACCATGCTAAATTGCCCGTAGTGTTAGGTAATGGGTAAATGTAGGGGTATGGGTGGGTTGCGCTTCGGCGGGGCGGTGTGGACTTGTTGGGCCGAAGGGCCTGTTTCCACACTGTAAGTAATCTAATCTAATCTAATCTAATCTAAACTCTCGCTGTGGACTAATTAGTGTTTATACAGTTCTGGACTAACCTCTCTGATTAGAAAGTATCTCGCTTGCCTCCTTAACCTACCTCCTCTGCTACCTCAGGGATCGGTGGGCATGTATTGTTCCTCCATTGCCCTACACTTCTCAGAATTCTACCATTACCAAAGCTCTCTGAAAGCCCTCAATTACACACCAATAACGCTGTCTGTGTTGACCAGCACTGAAAAGGCCCACTGTGACCCTAAGGAGCATCTTGCCATTTGCACACGGTACAGTGTGAGGTGTTCACTTACGGTTTGTTAGTGCAAGCTCTGCTTGGGAACAGAACTGCAGTGAGCCTGAAGACTGACCCTGACTTGAATAGCGTGGCTCAGTGTTTCTGTGGGGTAGCCTTTGATCAGTTGATCTGCGGAGGCTGGTGTACTCCATCGTGGGTCTGTTCTGCTCATCTGTCCCTTGCATAGACGGGACTACATGAGGTTTCTGCTGGCTTGACACGGAGAGATTCAGAGTATCTTCAGTCCCAGATGACATCTCTTTACCTGCAATGCAGACTGGTAATTACTCAAGACCCCTCAAAATGGCAGGACATTTTTTTTCTGCTTTAACTTGCACTAGCATTCACCATGTATGTATGACCACCAGTAAATAGGCACATACACAATCCTGTATGATGTAAGTCAAGTACCTGCTACAACTAAAGTGTGATATTCATACAGGTTATGTAGAGGAGCCATTGTGCATTCATGTCACATACACTCCTGTGAGGAGACCTGCCTCACTACAATCACAAGTTGCTACCTCTTGAATGTAAATGCCATAAGAATCAATATAACTTCCAGTTTGAAGGATACACCGGCAGAAGCTGCTCCATCTCTACACATCTCATCTTCCTTCAATTGCATTTTTCAGAATCACAGACAAACCACATGATCAGATGCTCTCAGAAAAGTGACAATGTTAGATGATTCATTTTCTCATGGGCTCAATGCATTTAAACACAAAACAAATTAGTTCAGTCAGTTTCCTCTGCAGAAAGAAGGTACTAAGAGGTTTGTCATATACACTTCAAAAGACTTGTGCACCTAGTCACCTGCAACACTGTTAATATATTAGCCTCTGATGGATATTGATACCTTGTGGAGATTCACTGCTGCCGAACATTCTTCCCAAAACTTTGCCTGATCCACTTTGCTGCAGTGTGCTCAGATTCTCCTCGTCTTCTTGCTCACCCCTGTGGAAATACCTGACCGTTACATTTATTAGGGAACAATCTGGGACCATCATAGCCTCATTTTTAAAAGACCATCTCCCAGGTATACTATGCAAAAGATCATCCTGGACACTTCATACAGTTTAATCAGCAAACAGTATCTGAGGAGCGCTACCGAAAGATGTGTGTTTTAAAAAATAAGGTTGACCTGTTTAGTGAGAGATAAAAGCAAAGAACTGCAGATGATGGAAACCTGAAATAAAAACAAAGTGGTGGAGAAACTCAGTAGGCAGCATCTGTAGACAGAACAGTTCTCATACAAATTCACTGGACTTGAAACATTAACTTTTATTTTTCTCTTTACAGATGCTGCCAGATCTGTTGAGCTTCTCCAACATGGACTCTAGGTAATTGAAAGCATGACCACTGGCAGTGAGGTGAAGACAAAAGGAGGCACAAGACACCAGAATTGGAGAAATATGGTTCTGGGAGGTAAGAGAAGTAGATTCAAAAATAGACAAGAAACCAAAAGCGATTCCTTGAGTCTGCTTTGACTGGCAACATCTGTTTATAACCAAATATTTGCTTTTGCACAATTGCAGAATCACAAAACTATTTATGGTTACACTGTACAGAACTCAGTCAATGGACCAAGTCTCATTCTGGAATGCAAGAAGGCAACTGGCCTTTTTCACATGATATTAACAAAACTTAAGCTCTACACCAAGATACACCTACTCCACACATTTGCCCTGTCCTTAGCAGCAGTTAGGCAATAGCTGTACCTGTACATGCCTATTGTGCTTACACATTTATCAATCTTTACCAATTTCTCTTTGAAAAGTTAGCATCAGCAATGTAATTCAATATGACTGAATTACTTACTCTGTAACTGCTGGCTCAGGGATCACATGGTGGCTTGGAGGTTTAATTGATCCTGATGTCTGTGTGATTAAATACTGCCACCTGTAAATTCAACAGGCAAAGATCACTTACCAAACAGCATTTTAAAATTGCACCTCAAACACTGAACTTCAATAATACTGCCTTTAACCAAATAACCAATAGCATTGACCATGCATGCCCTTTTTAGTTTTTGAAATATTTATTCACTTCTCTACTAGTTGCTGCTGGGGATTCTGTCCCGACATTTATAATGTTTCAAAATCTCGAGCTGCTTATACACTCACCTTAAAATCCTTCTTGCAAATGTTAAAAAATGTTTACAGCAAAAAGGAATAACTTTCCCATTTTCAATTAATTTCAATTCTATAATACAAGGTCATTAGTCCCAGAGGCCCCTTTATGTACCACTATGTTTTACATACAAGCATATTTATTTCAATGCAAGAGGCCCAACAGGGAAGCAGATAAACTCAGGGCATGGTTGTGAATGTGGGACTGGGAGATCATAGCAATTACAGAAACATGGGTTCAGGGATGGACAGGACTGGCAGCTTAAATATTCCAGAATACAAATGGTATGGGAAGGATAGAAAGGGGGGGGCAAGAGAGGAGGGGAGTGGTGTTTCTGATAAGGGATAGCATTACTGCTGTACTTAGGAAGGATATTCCTGGGAATACATCCAGGGAAGTTATTTGGGTGGAACTGAGAAATAAGAAAGGGATGATCACCTTATTGGGATTGTATTATTGATCCCCTAATAGTCAGCAGGAAATTGAGAAACAAATTTGTAAGGAGATTTCAGTTATCTGTAAGAATAACATGGGGGTTATGGTAGGGGATTTTAGCTTTCCAAATATAGACTGGGACTGCCATAGTGTTAAAGGTTTAGATGGAGAGGAATGTGTTAAGTATGTACAAGAAGATAGAGTCATATGTGGATATACCTACTAGAGAAGATGCAAAACTTACGCTTGGGAAATAAGATACAGCAGGTGACTGAAGTGTCTGTGGAGGAGAACTTTGGGGCCAGCGACCAGATTTCTATTAGTTTTAAAATAGTGATGGAAAAGGACAGACCAGATCTAAAAGTTGAAGTTCTAAATTGGAGGAAGGCCAATTTTGACGTATTAGGTAAGAACTTTCAAAAGCTGATTGGGGGCAGATGTTCGCAGGTAAAGGAATAGCTGGAAAATGGGAAGCCTTCAGAAATGAGATAACAAGAATCCAGAGACAGTATACTCCTGTGAGGATGAAAGGAAAGGCTGGTTGGTGTAGGGAATGCTGGATGACTACAGAAATTGAGGTTTTGGTTAAGAAAAATAAGGAAGCATATGTCAGGTATAGAGAGCAGAGACCGAGTGAATCCTTAGAAGAGTATAAAGGCAGTAGGAATATACTGAAGAGAGAAATCAGGAGGGCAAAAAGGAGACATAAGATAGCTTTGGCAAATAGGTTAAGGAGAATCCAAAGGGATTTTATAAATACATCAAGGACAAGAGGGTAACTAGGGATAGAACAGGGCTGCTCCAAGATTAGCAAGGCAGCTTATGTGTGGAGCCGCAGGAGATGGGGGAGATACTGAGCAAGTATTTTGCATCAGTGTTTACTGTGGACAAGGACATGGAAATACAGAATGTGGGGAAATAGATAGTGACATCCCCAGCACCTGATCAGGTGTGCCCTTGAACTCTGTGGGAAGCGAGGGAAATGATTGCTGGGCCCCTTGTTGAGATGTTTGTATCATTGATAGTCACAATTGAAGTGTTGGAAGATTGCAGGTTGGCTAGTGTGGTGCCACTGTTTAAGAAAGGTGGTAAGGAAAAGCCAGGGAACTATAGACTGGTGAGCCTGACATTGGTGGTGGGCAAGTTGCTGGAGGGAATGCTGAGGGACAGGATTTACATGTATTTGGAAAGGCAAGGACTGATTAGATATAGTCAGCATAGTTTGTGTGTGGGAAATCATGTCTCATGAACTTGATCGTTACTACTTCAAAAAGCTCAAAGAGGATTGATGAGGGCTGAATGGTGGCTGTGATCTATATGGAATTCAGGGAGGCAATCAATAAGGTTTCTCATGGTAGACTGGTTAGAAAGGTCAGATCGCATGGAATACAGGGAGAACTAGCCATTTGGATAGAGAATTGGTTCAAGGTAGAAGACAGAGGATGGTTGCTTTTCAGACTGGAGGCCTGTGATCAGTGGAGTGCCATAAGGATCGGTGCTGGGTCCACAGCTTTTTGTCATTTATATAAATGATTTGGATGTGAACATAAGAGGTATAGTTAGTAAGTTTGCAGATGACACCAAAATTGGATGTGTAGTGGACAGTGAAGGTGGCCTCAGAGTACAATGGGATCTTGATCAGATGGGCCAATGGGCTGAGAAGTGACAGATGGAGTTTAATTTAGATAAATGTGAGGTTCTGCATTTTGGAAAAGCAAATCAGAGCAGGACTCATACACTTAATGGTAAGGTCCCGGGGAGTGCTTTTGAACAAAGAGACCTTGGAGTGCAGGTTCATAGTTCTGTGAAAGTGCAGTCGCAGGCAGATAGAATAGTGAAGGTGGTGTTTGGTATGTTTTCCTTTATTGGTCAGAGTATTGAGTATCAGTGTTGAGAGGTCATGTTGTAGCTGTACAGGACATTGGTTAAGCTACTTTTGGAATATTGTGTGCATTTTTGGTCTCTTTCCTATCGGAAGGATGTTGTGAAACTTGAAAGGGTTCAGAAAAGATTTACAAGAATGTTGTCAGGGTTGGAAGGTTTGAGCTATAGGGAGAGGCTGAATAGGCTGGGGCTGTTTTCCCTGGAGCGGCGGAGGCTGAGGGGTGACCTTTTGAGGTTTATAAAACCATGAAGGGCGTGGATAGAAAAAATAAACAATGTCTTTTCCCTGGGATGGGGGGAGTCCAGAACTAGAGGGCATAGGTTTAGGGCGAGTGAAAAAAAAAGGGACTTAAGGGACAACCTTTATACACAGAGGGTGCTGCCTGCAACTTTTGAGAATATTTATAGCTCAGGTTGAGGTTCAAGTTGTAAACTTGTTCACTGAGCTGGAAGGTTTGTTCTTAGATGTTTCATCACCATGCTAGGTAACATCATCAGTGAGCCTCTGGTAAAGCGATGGTGTTCTGTCTTACTTTCTAGTTATGTGTCTTGGTCTCTTAAGGAGGGTGATACCATTTCTGGTTCTTTTTCTCAAAGATTGGTAAATGGGGTCTAAATCGAAGTGTTCACTGATGGAGTTCCAGTTTGAATGCCAGGCCTTGAGGAATTCCCGTATGTCTCCGCTTAGCTTGTCCTAGGATGGATATGTTGTTCCAGTCGAAGTGGTGTCCTTCTTCATCTGTGTGTAAGGATACTAGTGATAGTGGGTCCTGTCTTTTGGCGGCTAGTTGAGTTCATGTATCCTGATGCTTTCTGCCTGTTTGCCCAATGTAGTGTTTGTTACAGTCCTTGCAGGGTATTTTGCAAAAGACATTTGTTTTGCTGGTTGTTGGTATAGGGTCCTTTAGGTTCAGCAGTAGCTGTTTCAGTGTGTTGGCAGGTTTGTGGGCTACCATGATGCCAAGGGGTCAGAGTAGTCTGGCAGTCATCTCTGAGATTTCTTTGATGTATGGTCATGTGGCTAGAGTTTCTGGGTGTATTGTGTCTACTTGTTTGGGTTTGTTGTTCGGCGGCCTATGCTTATTTGGTACCCATTGTTCTTGAATACGCTGTATAGGTATTTTTCTTCTGCCGCTCGTAGTTCCTACTGCAGTGCGTTGTGGCCCATTTACAAGTTCGCTGATGACACCACCATATTCAGTCGAATCGCAGATGGCAAAGAAACAGACTACAGATGCGAGGTGGAAGATCTGGAAAAATGGTGCACTGAGAACAAACTAGCCATTCTCAATGCTGGCAAAAACCAAAAAACTCATTGTTGACTTTCAGTGGGATGTTACTCATGCCCCCCCCCACACACATTAACAGTGCAGAGTGGAACGAGTGGAGAGTGTCAAGCTCCTGGGAATGGTTATCCACAACAAGCTTTCTTGGACTCTTCATGTGGACGCACAGGCTACAAAGGCCAAACGTCGCTTCTTCCTCAGGCAGCTGAGGAAATTCGGCACGACCTTGCCAACTTTTATAGGTGCACCATTGAGAGCATCCTGTCTGGATGTATCACGACCTGGTATGGGAACTGTACCATTCAAGATCGGAGATGGTTACAGAGAGTGGTGAACTTGGCCCGGACAATCACAAAGGCCAACCTCCCATCTCTAGAATCCATCTACCAGGCCCGCTGTCCAGGAAAGGCTGCCAGCATTCTCAAAGATCCATCCCACCCTGGCAATATTTTTCTACAACCTCTACCATCAGGGAGAAGGTACAGCAGCCTGAACACATGCACCAGCTGGTTTCGAAACAGTTGCTACCCTACATCAGAATACTTAATGGACTCTCAAACTCTTCACATTCGCCTGTACCTGTGTTTTTGTTTTTGCCGCTGTTATCTATGCTACTTAACCCTGAACTGCCTGTATTGCTCGCAAGACAAAGCTTTTCACTGTGCCTCAGTACACGTGACAATAAATTCAATTCAATTACATAATGTCCTGAAGCAACTCTGTCTGTGGATGTTGGGACGATTGCTCCGGTAGATTAGATTACTTACAGCATGGAACAGGCCCTTCGGCCCAACAAGCCCACACCAACCCTCTGAACAGCAACCCACCCAGACCCATTCTCCTACAGTTACCCCTTCACCTAACACTACGGGCAATTTAGCATGGCCAATTCAGCTAACCTGTACATTTTTGGACCGTGGGAGGAAACCGGAGCAGCCGGAGGAAACCCACACAGACACGGGGAGAATGTGCAAACTCCACACAGTCAGTCGCTTGAGGCGGGAATTGAACCCGGGTCTCTGGCACTGTGAGGCAGCTGTGCTAACCACTGTGCCGCCCCAAAATGTCAAGAGTAGTTTTTTTTGAGAAAAGACTATGTTTCACTGTGTTAACCAGGCTGCACTGCAACGTCTATTTACAGGCGCGAGGGCTTTGACCTGCTCCATTTCCGACCTGGGGCGATTCACCCCTCTTTACTCGACCTGGTGATCCCGGATTCCTCTGGGGACATCATATGATGCCCAGCTTAGTGAGGACAGCCTGATCGGCATAATCCGCAGCAACCCAGAACTCCTGGTCTCAAGCAATCCGACTTAGCCTCCGAGTCGCCGGATTATAGGCGCACGCCACCACGCCCAGCAATATCTGGCCTGTGTGTTGCTTTCCTGTAGATACTGGTCTGCAGTTCTCTATTAACTGTCCATTCCACTGTGACATCTAGGAAGGGGAGTCTATTTTGTTCTCTTCCTCTTTGGTGAAATTTATGCCAGTAAGGATGTTGTTGATGTTGTAGGTTTCCTCTAATTTGTTCAGTTTTGTGATGACAAAAGCGACATCCACATAGCGGACCAAAAGCTTGGGTTGGATCATGGCGAAGGCTGTTCATTCGACTCTCTGCATTAGTGTTTTTGCTAAGAATCCTGATATTGGTGATACCATGGGTATCCCATTGATTTGTTTGGAAGTCTTGTAATTGAAGGTGAAGTGGGTAGTGAGGCACAGGTCTATTAGCTTGAGGATGTTTTCCTTTTTGATGGAGTTGGTGCTGTCTGATATTTGTGTCTTTGGTTCATCTAGTAGTGCAGTCAGTGTTTCTTTAGCCGGGCTGATGTTAATTGATATGAATAGGGCTGTTACATGAAAGGATACCAGTAGTTCATCCCCTTGTATTTTGGTGCCTTTGATGACATTCAGGAATTCTCGGGTGGAGTGGCACGAGTCTTCGACAGGATATTTCAGTTTACGGTGGAGTTCCTTTGCTAGTCTGTATGTTGGTGTGCCAGGGAGTGAGACTATTGGCGGGGGGGTGCGCCTGGTTTGTATATCTGAGGTAGTCTGTAGAAGCGAAGTGTGTTGGATCCATCAGGTTTCAATTTTTGGAGGAGATCTGTCTTGTTAATTTTGCCCAATTTAAAAGGTCCTTCAATGTAGCTGTGGAATTTTCGAGCTGTGGAGTTGCGTCTATCACCACCTGTTGGTAAGTGTCAGTATCTGCGAGCAGTGAGTTCACCTTTTCAATGTATTGTGTTCTGTTTAGGAGGACCATTATGCCCCCTTTGTAGGATCATTATGTTACTGTCTTTTTCGAGTCCTTCTAGGGCTTTCCTTTCATTTGTGTAGAGGGTGTTCCCTGCCTTTTTCCTGCTTAGTGTTAGTGCAACCACCCTGTCTCATGATGCATGTATGGAATGAGCTGCCAGAGGAAGTGGAGGAGGCTGGTACAATTACAGCATTTGAAAGACATCTGGATGGGTATATGAATGGGAAGGATTTAGAGGGATATGGGCCAAGTTCTGGCAAATGGGACTAGATTAAGTTGGGATATCTGGTCTGCATGGATGATTTGGACCGAAGGGTTTGTTTCCATGCTGTACATCTCTATGACTCTATATGAATTAGGCCCAGATTTAGGCTATTCAGCCTCTCAAGCCTGCTCCACCATTCATGGCTGATCAGCTTGTTTCGAACTGAAAATTTCCATCCACCCCAATAATGGTGGATCCCCCCTGTCCAACATGCATCTAACCACCTTGATCTTAATAATTCTCAATCAGCTCGCCACAACTGCCTTCAGAGGCAGTGTTACAAAAACATACAACCCTCTGAGTAAAACAATTTCTTCCCAAACTGTCTGGATTTTTAATTTTGTCTGGACTGATCCACAAAAGGAAACTTTCTTTTCAGATCCATGTTTTTAAGACCCTTCAGGATCTTGTACAGTTTAATCAAGTCACTCCTCACAATTTGAAAGTGCAGTGAAAATAAAACCAGTCTGTCCAACTTTCTGTCATAAGCCAACCAACTCATTCCTGGTTTCCATCTAGTAAACCTCTTATGAACCACCTCCAATGCATTTACATCAGTCCTTAAATAAGGAAATGAAAACTACACACATTTAAAATTCATCTTGAACTCTGAACTTTAATAATATTGATGTGGCCTCACCATCTGAGGTTGTACAGATTGGGGTTATTTCCACAGGATTTTAGAAAAGGGAGCTGTAACCTGATTGAAGTTTAAAGATTCTGAATGACCCTCTATAACTGAAGCATAATACTCTTACTTTTATGTTCAATTTCTTTGATAATCAAGGGTAGATCCCATAAGCCTTCTTGAATACATGCTGTACCTGAGTACTAACTTTATGACTCATGCACCAGAAGACAGATCCTTCTGCACCTCAGAATTCCAGTTATTCTCTGTCTAAATAATATCGGTCAGGAATCTTTTATCCAAAAATCTCAGGATCAATTGCTTTTCGGATGAAGGATATTTTCAGTTTTCAGATACATTTACCTTACCCACTAAAATCTTTTACTAGCTCTCACAACCAAAAGCAAAATATTGTACCCTGATCTACTGGGGAATGGATTCACATTAACTTTATCAAAAACACGAAGCTATCTGTAAACTTCTTTTCATTATCTCTGCACTTATTATTCTTTGTCTCCATTTGTTGCTCCACTTACCACTTCTCTGTGATGGCCCTTTGGAAAAAGACTATATTGTTTTTAGGTCTTTTCAGTTTTTGGACGCATATACAAAGGAAAAACATCCTGTACTCTGCTTTGGCAGGACAAAAGAAAATTAGCAAACGACTTCATATTTTCTCACATTATACTCCATCTACCAGATTATTGCGCATTCACTCACCCTAGCCTTTTAAATACAAAGTTCTCGGTTGAAATCTTACTCCAGAGTCCAAACACAAAATACATGGAGGCAGAAAACTGAAACTGGGAGATACTGAAAAGGGTTTACACTTCTACAGAGGGATGGAGGAGTTTGGCTCGTAGATTTACAACTTTAGAATGCCATGGTGGCTCAGTGGCTAGCACTGTTACCTCACAGCACAAGAGACCCGGTTCTATTCCAGCCTCGGTTGACTGTTAGCGTGGACTTTGCATATTCTCCACGTGTCTGCGTGGGTTTCCTCAGGGTGCTCCGGTTTATAGAACACTACAGCACAATGCAGGCCCTTCAGCCCTCGATGTTGCCCCGATCTGTGGAACCAACCTGAAGCTATCTAACCTGCACTATTCCATTTTCATCCATATGCTTATTCAATGACCATATAAATGCAGGAAGTGTGCTCCACGCCCCTACTACTCTGAGTAAAGAAACTACCTCTGACTTCTGTCCTATATCTATCACCCCTCAATTTAAAGCTAAGTCTCCTTGTACTAGCCATCACCATCCAAGGAAAGAGACTCTCGCTGTCCACCTTTTCTAACCCTCTGATTATCTTATATGCTTCAATTAAGTCACCTCTCAACCTCCTTTCTAACAAAAACAGCCTCAAGTCTCTCAAACTTTTCTTGTAAGACCTTGGCTCCATACCAGGCAATATCTTATAAATCTCCTCTGAACCCTTTCCAAAAGTTTCCTCCCACAGTCCAAAGATGTGCAGATGAGGTGGACTAGCCATACTAAATTTCCCTATAGTGTTAACGAATATCTAGGCTCAGTGAATTAGCCATGGGAAATCTAGGGTTACAGGGATAAGGTAGAGGTCTGGGTGGGATACTCTTTGGAGGATTGGTGCAGACTCAATGGGTCATATGGCCTCCTTTCACACTGTAGGAATTCTATGACCCCCATTTACATACACAGCAAATTTTTGTTTTAACCCACACTTCTGAATTGGCACCCTCCATAAACCACCAAAAACTATATGTACAAAATACAAGAGGTTTACTGTATTATCGCCACCTTCATGATGTCAGAGTAGCTAGCCAAGGGTGTAAGTGAGAAGGATCTCTGTTGGTAAGTGTAACTTAAGGCAAAGTTGTATTATTAAGGGATTTTTGCTGCAAATCAAGTGTAACAGCATTGGAGTATTCGATCAGTTAGCATAAGCCTGTCTCACAGATGTCAAGTTAATAGAACTTTTGCGATACCACAAACAGCAAGGACCCCAAGACTGAACCCTGCAGAACCCGGCTTGATATAGCCTTCTAGTCACAAGAAACAGCCCTTGACCATTACTCCCAGCCCTTGACCATTACCCTCTTGATGAAGAATTGGCCCAATGGTAGGAAACAACCAGCTAAATTTCCTTGGATTCCATCAACTCTTACTTTGTTATTAATCTCCCAAGTGAGACTTTATTAAAAGCCATGATGTTCAAACAGACTACATCAAAAGCTTTGCCCTCATCCAAACACCTGGTTACCTCTGAGAAATTCAATCAAGTTGGTCAGACATGATCTCTCCTTAACAGAACCATATTGACTGTTCCCGATTAATCCCGGCCTCTCCAAATGCAGATTAATTCTGTTCCTCAGAATTGTTTCTAACTGACCAGCCTGTAGGTTCTTGGTTTATCCTTTCCTCCCTCCTTGAATAACAATACCACAATAGCTGTCCTCCAGTCCTCTGGCACCTATCCTGGAATTGAAAATTATTGCCAGTGCCCCTGTTTCCTTCCTTGTCTTGCTCAATGACCTGGCAAACATTATACAACCCAGGAAAGTTATCTACTTTTTACACTGCCAAACCAATCAGAACCTCATCACTATATATGCAAACTTCTTTAAGTATATCCCAGTCCTTCACCCTGATTTCTACACCCATAGTGTCCCGCTCACTAGTGAACACAGACACAAAGTATTCATTCAGAAATTTGGGCTGACTCCATGCACAAATTAGACCCTTCATGGCCCTCTTCTTTCCCTAGTTATCCTTTTACCTTAATGTAAAATACTTGGGATTTTCCTTTTCTTTACCTGCCAGTATTCTTTCAAGCCCCCGTTTTGTTCTCTTAATTTCCTTTTTAAATCTCCTCCTGCACATCTGTATTCCTCTAGGGATTCTGCTGTTGAGCCCTCAGTCTGTCATAGGCCTCCCTTTTTGTCTTTATCTAATCCTGTACATCCCTTGATATGCAGTGCTCACAGGATTTGTTGGTGCTACCTTTTTGTCTTTAGTGGAAGATGTTGGCCCTGTACCCTCCCTACTTCCTCCTTGAATTCATCCCACTCCTCTGATGTAGATTTACTTAGAAGTATCTACTTCCAATCTACTCTAGCTAAATCATGTGATCTTAATAAAATCAGCCACCCCTCAATTGAAAACTTTGACCCTTTTGCCCTTAGTGCTATATCCAATTGCTCCATGAAATCAGACAATGTTTTGGCCTCAGATGCTTTCTGTAGTAGTGAATTCCACAGGATCACTACTCTGGGTGAAAAAATTGTTCCTCATCTCAATACTAAATGTTTACCACATATCCTTAAGATGGTCACCCCTGCCTCTGGACTCCCAGTCATTGGGAACATCCTTCCTGCATCTATTCTGTGCAGCATGCTGTTAAATTTTATATGTTTCAGAGATGCCCTCATTCTTCTAAATTCCACAGAACAGAACTGAATCAAAACCGATTTAATCTCTCTTCATATACCAGCCCTATCTGATAAACATTTGCTACATTCCTCTATAGCAAGAACATCCTTCCTCAGATAAGGAGATCAAAATTGCACACAATACTCCAGGCGGGGTCTCACCAAGGCCTTGTATAATTACAAGGAGTCATCCCTGCTCTTGTACTTAAATCCTCTCGCTATGAAGGCCAACGTCGCATTTACCTTCTTTGCCCTGCTGCACCTGCACGCTTACTTGCGCTGACTGGTCTGCAAGGACACCCAAGTCTCATTGCGCATTCCCCTCTCCCAAATTATAACCAGAAAATAATCCACCTTTCTGTTTTTTATCTTGAAGTGGATAACTCACATTTATCCACATTGTACTCCAATTAGTTTTCTATCTATCTCCACCACTCTGCGATTCCACACTTTATGTTTACACATTAATCTTTTGCAAGACTTCACTGGAAGCCTTCTAAAAATCCACAACAGACAGCAAGCTAATCAGGCTATAGTTTCCCATTTTTCCAACCACCATTTCTTGAATGGAAGGTTCCTTACAGTCCAACAGAACCTTTCCTGAATCTAAGACAAAATTCACCTGTCAACCGGCATTTGTTTGCCTAATGCCATTTGCCTCATGATTGTAATTGCACTACATTCCTGTCTCTCTTCAATCTTTTGATTTATAGATATTACTGGCATCTTTCTGCACCCACAATAGTGAAGATACATCAAAATATTTGTTCACTCGGACTGACCAGGGGCCTGGCAGCGTGTGCCCAGACAGAGATAAAGCAGAGACAACATATTGAGTCAGGGGGCCTGGAGCTTGGTAACCAGTGATGTTCCGCAGGAATCGGTTCTGGGACCACTGCTCTTTGTGATTTTTATAAATGACTTGGATGAGGAAGTGAAGGATGGGTGAGGATGTTTGCCAATGACACGAAGGTTGACCGGGTTGTGGGTATGGTGGAGGGCTGTTGTTGGTTGCAACAGGACATTGATAGTATGCAGAGCTGGGTTGATAAGTGGCAGATGGAGTTCAACCTGGAAAAAGTGTGAAGTAATTCATTTTGGAAGGTTGAATTTGAATAAAGAATACAGGGCTAAAGGCAGCATTCTTGGCAGCGTGGAAGAAGAGGGATCTTGGGGTCCACATCCATAGATCCCTCAAAGTTGCCACCCAGGTTGATAGGATTGTTAAGGCACCATGTGTGTGTTGCCTTTCATTAGCAGTGGGATTGAGTTTAAGAGCTGCAAGGTTATAGTGCAGCTCTATAGAGCCCTGGTTAGACCACACTTAGAATATTGTGTTCAGTTCTGGTTGCCTCATTATGAGGAGGATGTGGAAGCTTTAGAGAGGTGCAGAGGAGATATACCAGGATGCTGCCTGGACTGGAGTGCATGTCTTCTGAGGGAGCTAGACCTTTTCTCATTGGAGCGAAGGAGGATAAGAAGTGACTTGATTTAGGTGTACATGATGATAAGGGGCATAGACAGAGTGAATAGTCAGAGACTTTTTCCCCATGGCAGAAACGACTATCACAAAGGGGCATAATTTTAAGGTGATTGTAGAAAGGTTTGGGGGAGATGTCAGAGATCGGTTCTTTACACAGAGTGGTGGGTGCACTGTCAGCAACGGTAGTAGTGTCAGATACATAAGGGACATTTAAGTGACTCTTGGATAGGCACATGGAAACTAGTACAATGAAGGATATGTAGGTTAGTCTGATCTTACAGTAGGATAAAAGGTCAGCGCAACATCGAGGGCTGAAGGGCCTGTACTGTGTGTACTGTTCTCTGTTTGATATTCACCCATTTCCTTATTAACTAATATTAACAGCCATTCTCAGCCTTTACAGGGCCAACACTCATTTTACTTGTTTTCTTTTTTAAATACATGTAGAAACACTTGCTATACACTTTGACAGTTCTAGCCCATTTTCTGTCATACTAATATCTTTCTCTTGATTAACGTCTTTATATTTTGACAAATCATCTGATCTGATCAACTATGTGCAATTATAAGCTTTCTTCTGAAATCTGACGCTTACCCTAATTTGTTTAGATATCCACAAATGGTGCATCCTCCCTTTAGAATTTATTTATTTATTGTTGGTATTTAGAGCATTCTAAAATATTCCCCATAATATCTGCTGTGTCTCTATTGATCTATTCACCGATAGTAGTATCCTGTTTTTGTATTCCAGTTCACTTCAGCTAGCTCAATTTTCACACTCATGTAGTTGCCCTCATTTAGATTTAAATTACTAGGCATAGAGCTGATTTTCTCCCTTTCAAACCGAATGTAAAATGCAATTACATTATGGCTTTTGCTCCCATTAGCTCGGAGGTGACTAATTAATCCGGTCTTACTACATAATACCTAGTTTAATATAACCTGCTGTCTTGTCAATTCCAAAATGCGCTGCTCTTAAGAATCTCTCGCGAATGCATTCTATGAATTTCAAACTATTACTGCCAATTTGAATTATCTAGTCTGTACATAGATTAAAGTCACCCATGATTATTGACCATCCCTTTATTGCAAGCATCCAATATTTCTTCTTGTATGGGTATATCCAATATTGTAATTACTGTCCAGGGGTCTGTAGACCAAGTAGTTGAAAGTGAGGACTGCAGATGCTGAATATCAGAGTCGAGAGTATGGTGCTGGAAAAGCACAGGTCAGGCAGCATCCAAGGAGCAAGAGAATTGATGTTTTGGGCATAAGCTCTTCATCAGGAATGGTCTGTAGACCAATCCCAGTAGTGACTTTTTTCAACTAATTCTTCATCATCACCTGAACTGATAGTGCATCCTCATCTCCTGAACCATCCTCAACTATATTACCAATGCCATTCATTAATTAACAAGGAAAAGGTTACACGTCTCTGGAACAGAGTCCATCCCCTGTTGCTCAGAAGGAAAGGGGGAAGAGGAGTACAGCATTAGTCATTGGGTACTCCATAGTTAGAGGGACAGATAGGAGATTCTGTGGGAACAAGAGACTTGAAGTTGGTGTGCTGCCTCCCAGATGCCAGGATTTGAGATGTCTCGGATCGTGTTTTTGGGATCCTTAAGGGGGAGGGAGAGCAGTACAAGTCATGGTCCTCATAGGGTGGAAGCTCAGAGCTAGAACAAATAGAGTTGTTACCTGTGCCACGTGATAGCGAGGCGAGAAATAGGGAGAGATAGCAGTTGAACACGTGGTTACAGGGATGGTGTGGGAGGGAGGGATTCAGATACCTGGATAATTGGTGCTAATTCTGGGGTTGGTGGGACCTCTACAAATGGGATGGTCTTCAACTGAACCAGAGGGGTATTAATATCCGGGGGGAAGGGGGTGGTGAAATTTGCTGATGTTCTTTGAGAGGGTTTAAACGAGGTTGAGAGTACTGAGGTCATGAATAAGGTTCAAAGTCACAGGAGTGTCTAGGAGTCGGTTTGAAGTGTGTCTACATCAACACCAGGAGCATCCAGAAAGTGGGTGAACTTGCAAATTGGGTTGGTACCTGGGACTTTGATGTTGTGGCCATTTTGGAGACATGATTAGAGCAGGGGCAGGAATGGTTATTGCAGGTTCCAGGATTTAGATGTTTCAGTATGAACAGGAAAGGTGGTAAGGGGGAGGTTTGGCATTATTAGTCAAGGACAATTTTACGGTGGCGGAAAGGACACCTGAGGACACATCTACTGAGGTAGTATGGGCTGAGGTTAGAAACAGGAAAGGAGAGAAACTCCCTGTTGAGAGTTTTCTATAGGCATCCGCAAAGTTCCATAGATGTAGAGGAAAGGATTGCAAAGATGATTCTGGATAGGAGCAAAAGTAACAGGATAGTTGTTGTGGGGGACATTAACTTTCCTAATATTGACTGAAAAGACCACAGTTCAACTACATTGGACAAAAGCTTGACCCATCTAATGTGTGCAGGAGATCTCCTGACACAGTGTATAGACAGGCCAACAAGAGGCGAGGCCACACTGGATTTGGTAACCCAACCACGTGTTAGATTTGGAGGTAAGTGAGCACTTTGATGATAGTGACCACAATTTGGTTATGTTTACCTTCGCGATGGAAAGAGATAAATATATATAGTAGGGCAAGAATTATAATTGGGTAAAAGACAATTATGATGCGATTAGGCAAGATTTAGGAGGCACAGGATGAGGAAGGAAACTGCAGGGGGTGGACACAATTGAAATGTGGAGCTTGTTCAAGGAACAGCTACTGCGTGTCCTTGATAATTATGTACCTGTCAGGGCAGGGAGGAAGTGGTCGAGCCAGAGAGCCGTGGTTTACTAAAGAAGTTGAATCTCTTGTCAAGAGGAAGGAGAAGAATTATGCAAAGATGATATGTGAAGGCTTAGTTAGGGCGCTTGAGAGTTACAAGTTAGACAGGAGAGAGCAGGAGGAGACGTCTTTGGCACATAGAATCAAGAAAAACCCTAAAGCTTTCTATAGATACGTCAGGAATAAAAGAATGACTACAGTAAAATGAGGGCCTGCCAAGGACAGTACTGAGAAGTTGTGTGTGGAGTCAGAGGAGATAGGAGAGGTCCAAATTAATATTTTTCATCAGTACTCTTACAGGAACAAGACAATGTTGTCGAAGAGAATACTGAGAAACAGGATACTAGACTATTCAGGATTGAGGTTCACAAGGACGTGGTGTTAGCAATTCTGGAAAGTGTGAAAATAGGTAAGTCCCCTGTGCCGGATGAGATTTATCAGAGGATTCTCTGGGAAGCCAGAGAGGAAATTGTAGAGCCTTTGGCTTTGATCTTTATGTTGTCATTGTTGACAGGAATAGTGCCAGAAGATTGCAGGATAGCAAATATTGTTCCCTCGTTCATGAAAGGGAGTAGAGACAATCCTGGTAATTATAGACCAGTGAGTCTTACTTCAGTTATGGATAAAATGCTGGAAAGGATTATAAGAGGTAGGATTTATAATCATCTAGAAAGCAATAATTTGATTAAGGATAGTCAACACGATTTTGTGAAGGGCCAATTGTGCCTCACAAACCTTACTGAATTCTGTCAGGTGACCAAACAGGCGGATGAGGGTAAAGTGGTTAATGTAGCATATATGGATTTCAGTAAAGCATTTGATAAGGCTGCCCACATTAGGCCATTGCACAAAATATGGAGGCGTGGGATTGAGGGTGATTTAGCAGATTGGATCAGAAATTGGCTAGTTGTAAGAAGACAGAGTGGTGATTGATGGGAAATGTTCATCCTGGGATTCAGTTACTAATGGTGTATCACAAGGGTCTGTTTTGGGGCCACTGCCTTGTCATTTTTATAAATGACCTGGATGAAGGTGTAGAAGGCTAGGTTAGTAAATTTGCATATATTACGAAGGTCAGAGGCGCTGTGGATAGTACTGAATGATGTTGCAGGTTACAGAGGGACATAGATAAACTGCAGAGCTGGCAAATAGAGTTTAAGTGTTGAAAAGTGAGAGGCGATTCACTTTGGAAGGAGTAACAGGAATAAAGAGTACTGGGCTAATGGTAAGACTCTTGGTAGTGTATAACAGCAGAGAGATCTCGGTGTCCATGTACATAGATCCCTGAAAGTTGCCACCCAGGTTGATAGGCTTGTTAAGAAGGAATACGGTGTGTTAGTTTTTATTGGTAGAGAGATTGAGGTTCGGAAACACAAGGTCAGGTTGCAGCTGCACAAAACTCTGGTGCGGCTGCATTTGGAGTATTGCGTAGCGTTCTGGTCACCGCATTATAGGAAGGAGGTGG
Organism: Chiloscyllium plagiosum; assembly: GCF_037043375.1. Taxonomy (NCBI): domain Eukaryota; kingdom Metazoa; phylum Chordata; class Chondrichthyes; order Orectolobiformes; family Hemiscylliidae; genus Chiloscyllium; species Chiloscyllium plagiosum. The sequence continues at coordinate 737,250 of NW_028270167.1, forward strand.
AAGCACTGGAAAGAATTCAGAGGAGATTTACTCGGATGTTGCCTGGTATGGAAGGAAGGTCTTACGAGGAAAGGCTGAGGGACTGGAGGCTGTTTTCGTTAGAGAGAAGGTTGAAAGGTGACTTAATAGAGGCATGCAAAATGATCAGAGGGTTAGATAGCATGAACAGTGAGAGCCTTTTTCCTTGGATGGTAATGGCAAGCACGAGGGGACATGGCTTGAAATTGAGGGGTGATAGATATAAGACAGATGTCAGAGGTTTGTTCTTTACTCAGATCGTAGTAAAGGTGTGGAACGCCATACCTCCAACAGTAGTAGACTCATCAACTTTAAGGGCATTTAAATGGTTACTGGATAAAGATATGGATGATATTGGAATAGTATAGGTTAGATGGGCTTCAGATTTGTTTCACAGGTAGGCACAACATTGTGGGCTAAAGAGCCTGTACTGCGCTGTAATGTTCCATCCTCCTCATTTCCATTTTCCTTCAATGTCATAGATCCCTCAAACTTCAGGATCCAATCCTTGACATCATGAAACCATGTCTCCACAAGCTATCACATCTTATTTATTTACGATGTTACCAACTCATTTACTTTGTTTTGAATGCCATACATACTCAGATATGGACCCTTTAGTTTTTTCTTTTATGTCACCTTTGTAACTTTGCGCCTTGACTGTTGGTGTATACCTAGGGCTTTTTTTGTCTCTGCTCCTTCCTGCCATTCTTTGACCCTTCTTGCCCATATTAATTATCCTCTATTTCTACACTTGGATATATCACATCTTTCCATATTTGATCCCTTCCCCCCACTATTTAGCTTAAAATACTCTAATACCCTCATCACTCTGTTCCAGTATGATTCAGGTACTCACTGTCCCAATGGTACACAGTCTTCACTTTTTCCAGGGATCGTATAAATGGTCAACAAATAGATGCCCACTTCTCCTACACCATCTTTGAGTCACATGTTAATATCCCTAAATTTATGTACTCTGCACCAATGTACATGGCTTAAGTAATAACCTAGGGAGGTTCTACTTTTCAACTTAACACCTAGTTCATCATACTTTCTAAGCAGAACATTTTCCTAGTTCTGTCTATGCTGCTGCTATCTACATGAACATGACCACTGATCCTCCTCACTCCCACTCCAAATTTCTCTCTAGAGTTAAGAAGACTTCCCAAATCCTGGCACTGGGCAGGCAACACAGCTCTGTGCATTTCACAAGACCAAGATCCAAAGTGAACTGTTCCCTAGATGTTTACAAACACCACACAGATCCAGAAAACTGGAATCATTAAAATGTTATGAACAAGTACAGAAGCTCATCAGAAAGGCTAATGGGATACCTTTAGAGGACTAGAAACCATTCCCACTGACTGGGTCTGGAACTATGGAGCATAGGTTAAACATTACAGCCAGAACTTTCAGGAGTGAAATTTGCAAAGACGGACATGTGATGGACATCACAAGTTTAAAACACACTGCAGCGATGGAAATGCTGCTGAATCAATTGTTAATTTTAACCAGAGTGGACAGATTTCTGTTAACAAAAAGGATATGGAAAAAAATACAGCAATGTGGAGATAGTTTATAGATCATTCAAAGTCTGAATAATGAACAGGTTCAAGGCTAATTGGTTTCATACTATACTAGTTTGAGGATTAACTGAAGCGTTATAGCAGAGTTAAAATTTCTTGTCTTCTCCCTGTATCCATATTCTGAGTTAGAACACTACTCCAATTTGCTTTAAAACAATTCTCAGTCACAATATTACAAAAGTCACTTTTGTAAAGTACAGAAGTCCCGGGGTTACGAATGCCAGATTTACAAACCAACCTCCAGCTTCTTATTTAAAAATTATTTTACGTATCTACTCCGACTTACATACAAATTCGACTTACAAACAGCAGAAAAAGCAGAACTTGTTCATAACCTGGGGACTTCCTGTACTGTGTTTTCACTTCTAAAATTCTTCCACTTTCTCCTTGAGCAATAACTAAATGATTTCCACCTGATTATTGATTCACTGATCAGAAAACCAATCTTTATGTTGGCTCTCAACATCTTTCTACATTTTAATGAGATCAATTAGATTCTCACTAATATTGCAATCCAGTTTTAAAAAAAAGTCATTTACACCCTAATCACTCAGAGTCAGAGTCCTACAGCATGGAGACAGACCCTTCGCCCCAAATTGGTTTATGCCGACCAAAGTGTCTATGCACGCAACCCCATTTCCCTGCACTTGGCCCATATCCTTCTAAACCTTTCCTGTCTATGTATTGTCTAGGGTTGGTCGATTTGAGTTACAGGGAGAGGTTGAATAGGCTGGGGCAGTTTTCCCTGGAGCGTCGGAGGCTGAGGGGTGACCTTATAGAGATTTATAAAATTATGAGGGGGATGAATAGGGTAAATAGACAAAGTCTTTTCCCTGGAGTAGGGGAGTCCAGAACTAGAGAGCATAGGTTTAGGGTGAGAGGGGAAAGATATAAAAGAGACCTAAGGGGCAACGTTTTCATGCAAAGGATGGTGTCTCTATGGAATGACCTGCCAGTGGAAGTAGTGGAGGCTGTACAATTATGACATTTAAAAGGCATCTGGATGGGTATATGAATAGGAAGGGTTTACAGGGATATGGGCCAAGTGCTGACAAATGAGACTAAATTGGGTTGAGATATCTGGTTGACATGGACAAGTTGGACCAAAGGATCTGATTCCGTGCTGTACATCTCTATGACTGTTAATGTACTTGCCTCAACCACTTCCACTGGCAGCTCATTCCATATGCGTACCACCCTCGGTCTAAAAAAAGTTGCCTCAGGTTCCCTTTTATTCTTTCCCCTCTGACCTTAAAACTGATGCCCTCTTGTCCTGAATTCCCCAACCCTGGGAAAAAGACTAAATACATTTACCCTATCCATACCCATCATGATCTTATACACTTCTATAAGATGCCTCCTCAATCTCCTATGCTCTCAAGAAAAAAGTCCTACCTTGTTCAACCTCTCCCTATAACCCAGACAAGGGGTCCTGGCAACGCCTTTGTAAATTTCTTCTGCACTCTTAATAACATCCTATAGCAAGGTGACCAAAACTGAACACAATATTCCAAGTGCAACCTCACCAACATCCTGTATAATTGCAACATAGCTTCGCAACTTCTATTCTCAGTGCCCAGACTGATGAACGCCAGTGTGCCAAAAGCCTTTTTCATTGCCCTGTCTACCTGTGACTCCACTTTCAGAGAACTTTTAAATTCTGAAGAATACCTGCTTGACCTTTCAGTGGTTTAATGGACTTCCCAAAACAGGGCTCTCAAAACCTCATACAAGACTCAAAACAGTCTAACCAGTATTTTGCATAAAATCCACATCTTTTGCTTGCTTCTATATTCAAGACATCACAGCATCCCATTAGGTCTGTTCCATATGACTCAAGACCTCACTGTTCAGGAAGTTCCATTTTAATTTTTCCTAATGGGTAGAATGTCATTTCTCGACTTTTTAAAGATTCAGTGAAGGAACATGAGCATCACCGACTGGCCCTGCATTTATGGTCTATCCCTAGCTGCCTTTCAGAAGGCAGTGGTGAGCTGCCTTCTTGAATCGCTGCACTCCATGTGCTGTAGGTAGAACCACAATGCCATTAGGGAGAAAATTCCAGGATTTTGACCCTGCAACTCTGAAGGAATGATAATATACTTCCAGGTTAGGATGGAACTGGTCAATGGTGGTGTTCCCATGTCTCTGCAGCCCTTGTCCTTCTAGAAGATAGTGGTTATGCGTTTAGAAGGTGCTGTCTAAAGAGCCTTGAACATCAGCACATCATGTAGATAGTACACATTGCTGCTAACTAAGCCTTGATGGTGGAGGCTCTGAATGTTTATGATTATGGTGCCAAACAAGTGGGCTGCTTTGCCCTGGTAGGTATCGTAAAATTCAATCCATACCGTCAATCCATATGACATTTTATAAATTCCTATTTTGGAAAGAGAACCAGTCTGACTCAAGATTGGAATACATACAGACTCTAACCTCACACCTTCAACGTACTGTCTGAACTGAGATATCACTTTTAAAAAATTAAACCTTAAGTTATCAATGTGACTTGAAAGAAGTTCTGAAATTTACATTTTAATGAACCCAAAGCTGCAACTCATTCTAAAAGATGAGAGACTTAAAAGCAATCTAGGTTTGTTCAAAATATCGTTTCAGTTGCATGACACTGTGACGTGTTGCTATAAATTCTGTGTGTTATGATCCTGCTCCACAGCTAACTGATGAAGAAGCAGTGCTCCGAAAGCTAGTGCTTCCAAATAAAACTGGACTATAACCTGGTGTTGTATGATTTTAAACTTTGTCCACCCCAGTCCCACACTGGCACCTCCACATCATTTATATGGCTAGTTCACAGTCGGTATCTGGTCAACAGTAACCCCTAGGATGTTGATAGTGGGGAATTCAGTGATGATGGTACCATTACATGTTAAGGGATGGTGATTCAATGGAAGTAGTATTGCCTGGTACTTACATGGTACAAATGCTACTTGCATTGGGGCATGGACTGCTTTTGTACAACCAATGTTTTGGAATACAAAAATTTCAAATTTGCAACTATGCTACATGCTTACGTTTTTCGTTCAGAGACTGTCTGGGCTACCAGTTCATAGATCTGTGCACCATCAGTTGATGTTGAGATGACAAAGAAAGCCTTATTATCTGTAATAGACAAGAGAAAATGTCAGCAAACAAGTAACCAGTAAACATTTCTCAGTTTGCCCTTGCCAATTCTTGTACCAGAATGTGAAGCTTAGCAAGGTTAGGTCTCATGGAATACAGGGAGAACTGCCATTTGGATACAGCACTGGCTCAAAGGTAGAAGACAGAGGGTGGTAGTGGAGGGTTGTTTTTCAGACTGGAGGCCTGTGACCAGTGGAGTGCCACAAGGATCGGTGTTGGGCCCTCTACTTTTTGTCATTTACATAAATGATCTGGATGCGAGCATAAGAGGTACAGTTAGTAAGTTTGCAGATGACTCCAAAATTGGAGGAGGTGTAGTGGACAGTGAAGAGGGTTACCTCAGATTACAACAGGATCTGGACCAAATGGGCCAATGGGCTGAGAGGTGGCAGATGGAGTTTAATTCAGATAAATGCGAGGTGCTGCATTTTGGGAAAGCAAATCTTAGCAGGACTTCTACACTTAATGGGTCCTAAGGAGTGTTGCTGAACAAAGACACCTTGGAGTGCAAGTTCATAGCTCCTTGAAAGTGGAGTTGCTGGTAGATAGGATAGTGAAGGCGACGTTCGATTTGCTTTCGTTTATTGGTCAGAGTACTGAGTACAGGAGTTGGGAGGTCATGTTGCGGCTGTACAGGACATTCGTTAGGCCACTATTGGAATATTGCGTGCAATTCTGGTCTCCTTCCTATCGGAAAGATGTTGTGAAACTTGAAAGGGTTCAGAAAAGATTTACAAGGATGTTGCCAGGGTTGGAGGATCTGAGCTACAGGGAGAGGCTGAACAGGCTGGGACTGTTTTCCCTGGAGTATCGGAGGCTGAGGGGTGACCTTATAGAGGTTTACAAAATTATGAGGGGCATGGATAGGATAAATATACAAAGACTTTTCCCTGGGGTCGGGAAGTCCAGAACTAGAGAGCATAGGTTTAGGGTGAGAGGGGAAAGATATAAAGAGACCTAAGGGGCAACTTTTTCACGCAGAGGGTGGTACGTATATGTAATGAGCTGCCAGAGGATGTGGTGGAGGCTGGTACAATTGCAACATTTAAGAGGCATTTGGATGGGTATATGAATAGGAAGGGTTTGGAGGGATATGGGCCAGATCCTGGCAGGTGGGACTAGATTGAGTTGGGATATCTGGTCGGCATGGACAGGTTGGACCGAAGGGTCCGTTTCCACGCTGTACATCTCCATGACTCTCACAAAGGAGGGAGAAGTCACTGGTTCCTGAAGGTGGCCACACTGAAACAGAAGGTCATTCAACCCTTGGCCTGTTTCACATTAAATTAAATGTTAAGGATTTTTTATTTAATTCCTACTACGGTCTCGATTATGGACTGAAATAGGAAAACTATTTAAAAACCAAAGATTGTTGTAGAATTGCTGCATTTTCTAAAAGCAAGTAACCTGATACTCATTGTAGGTGTTGTTTACCCAACTGTTCATTCAGTCATGAAAGCCCACTTACAGCTAAGCTGGAGCCAGGGGGCTATGTACAAACAAAGATTTAGCTGACAAGTAGTTATTGGTCTATGGACTAGTGACCAGTTACAGATGACAAAAACCTCCTGCCTGCCAACAATGTGTGGTTAGCTCCTAGATAGCTGAACAACTTAGGGATATAAATGCGTGGGTTAAGCAAATTGACCTCCACAAGACAGGAGCAAACTCTTTTCTCTGCAATAAGAACCACCTTAACCTTGAAGAAAGCAGTTTATTTTTCCCTTAACAGGCTATGACTCTCAACCAGAAAGCCAGAGACTTTATAAGCATGAAGCAGCCACCCTGCACCTTCTCCAAGCAAATGAAAACATCTGAAGGAGGAGAATCCAAGGTTCAGCACACCCTGACAAGCTAAAAGACTATTCCCATGAACCCTGTGAACAGGGAACGTTGAACTGCCTTCCCTATCTTGCTCTCTGCCCTTCACAATCATATGATTATTTTCTTGCTCATGTATGTGCACGTCCACACATGCGTGTATCAGTTCAACTTAACTAGCTGTTAATTCAACAAAGGTTCATAGCTGTTTATATATTTATTTGCAATAAATTGCAACTCAAGTACAGAAACCTGGTCTGTGCTTTCTGTTAAACCAGAGGAGAAAGTGAGGACTGCAGATGCTGGAGATCAGAGCTAAAAATGTGTTGCTAGAAAAGCGCGGCAGGTCAGGCAGCATCCAAGGAGCAGGAGAATCGATGTTTCGGGCATGAGCCCTTCTTCAGGATAGCCCTTCCTGAAGAAGGGCTCGTGCCCGAAACGTCGATTCTCCTGTTCCTTGGATGCTGCCTGACCTGCTGTGCTTTTCTGTCAAACCAGTCTGAAAGACAGATAAATTGCAGAGTTCTGTATACCTTTTCAAATCTTGGTTACTTTTGTGGGGAGTCCAGGATTAGCAGTGCTTGATCTTCAGCACGCTATACCAGTGAAGCACAACATGAATGATGGCTGATCTGCAATTTACCTCCATTAACTGCCCTTTGTCCCATATACCTCCATTAACTGCCCTTTGTCCCATAAACCTCCATTAACTGCCCTTTGTCCCATAAACCTCCATTAACTGCCCTTTGTCCCATAAACCTCACTCAAGCAACACAGAAGTTTCGTCAATCTCACTTCTGAAACTTCCAGGTGATCTTAAACTTTGACAACTTTCTTCAGGGACCGTGCTCTATTTTTCACTTCCCTTTATGAAGAGAATACTTCCTGACATCACTCTTGAACTGTCTGGGACAGAATTTAGCCAGACCAGACAAAATTATTTCTTTCTATCTATCTAATTAAATCCTTTAATTATATTGAACACCTCAACCACATCAATCTTCTAGACCTGAGAGAACACAAACCTCCGTTATGTAACGTAGCCTTGGAAGGTTGTTAATCTGGAAAAATATTGAGATTACACACATCAACAAAATACACAAATCAAATAAGATGTGTCACCAGGCAAATGTTGATGAATTCATTAGAATAATCAAGTGCATTCCTAATTAGTGAGCTTCTGACTATCACTGCATCTCTCTAACCTCCAGCGTTAATTTCTTTCTATCCAAAAGTATCAGAGTGTTGACCTGGGCAGATGAATAGCCTGACCTGTTGCGACTTCCCGCACGAGCACAGCAGACAGCTTGATGATGGGGCTGAAGATGTGTTTTGTGTCTGCATTGGCAGCAAGGTTCTTACTGTGACATTTCAACACCAGTCGCTCATCCTGCTTCTGAGACAGGACCAGGATATCCTCCAACAGCAGAGTGTAGAGATCTGGAGATAATGGAAGGATTGAACATCAATGATAGGTGTGTAATGCTCAGCATCAGCACTGTCTTACATTGCGAGAATTATAAACTTTCAGAACTGTGCAGCAAAATATATATCTAAACTCAATCTGTCAAACCTTTGTTTCAAATACAATTTCAGGATGAAAAAAAAACATAAATAGAACATAGAACATAGAAGAATACAGCGCAGTACAGGCCACTTGGCCCTCGATGTTGCGCCGATCCAAGCCCACCTAACCTACACTAGCCCACTATCCTCCATATGCCTATCCAATGCCCGCTTAAATGCCCATGAGGGAGAGTCCACCACTGCTACTGGCAGGGCATTCCATGAACTCACGACTCGCTGAGTAAAGAACCTACCCCTAACATCTGTCCTATACCTACCACCCCTTAATTTAAAGCTATGCCCCCTTGTAATAGCTGACTCCATACGTGGAAAAAGATTCTCACTGTCGACCCTATCTAAACCCCTAATCATCTTGTACACCTCTATCAAGTCACCCCTAAACCTTCTTTTCTCCAATGAAAACAACCCCAAGTGCCTCAGCCTTTCCTCATACGATCTTTCTACCATACCAGGCAACATCCTGGTAAACCTCCTCTGCACCCGTTCCAGTGCCTCCACATCCTTCCTATAATATGGCGACCAAAACCGCACACAATACTCCAGATGCGGCCGCACCAGAGTCTTATACAACTGCAACCTGACCTCAGGACTCCGGAACTCAATTCCTCTACCAATAAAAGCCAGTACGCCATATGCCTTCTTCACCGCACTATTTACCTGGGAAAAATTTTTATTAGATTACTTACAGTGTGGAAACAGGCCCTTCGGCCCAACAAGTCCACACCGCCCCGCCGAAGCGCAACCCACCCATACCCCTACATTTTACCCCTTACCTAACACTACGGGCAATTTAGCATGGCCAATTCACCTGACCTGCACATCTTTTTGGACTGTGGGAGGAAACCGGAGCACCCGGAGGAAATCCACGCAGACACGGGGAGAATGTGCAAACTCCACACAGTCAGTCGCCTGAGGCGGGAATTGAACCCGGGTGTCTGGTACTGTGAGGCAGCAGTGCTAACCACTGAGCCACCGTGCCGCCCACTTACACCGAGAACATCCAGGTGTTTGCACAATAAACCAATATTTCTATGGATTGGTGCTTCAACAGAGACTTAGATCAGGAGCTTTGTTCTAACACTTCAGGATTGGGGTAAAGGCACTGAAACCCAGTCACTGTAGCCCCTACTATTTACAACTCCCCTTTGCACTATGGAATAGAACCAAAACAGGCACAATCACCGAATAGCCTTCTTCTGAGCCGTAACAATCCTGTGATGCTGTGATTCTCTCGTGCTTAATGCAGCGTTATACAATAAGCCTTGTGATTGATCAGCAGTTCACACCAAGGCTCAGTTAATGTTTCTTAGTGAATTTCAGGGGAACTCTTACCCTAAAACACTCGAGACACAGAAACTTGAACCTTTGCCTGGAGGCAGTTGCACACCTTTGTTTAATTACTATCTTAGACATAACTGACAGGCAGAGGCAGGATAATACAACTCAGCCAGGCACCTTAGTTCAAATTATCAAGAAATAGAATTGTTATGGGTGCACTGAGAAAATTTAGAGCCTCCTTAATAGTAGTTATACTGTCAGGAAGAGCATTAAATAAGGAATAGAGCTTAAAGCAAAGGTAATGTAGAAATCATGGGAAATTTAATCACGGTACATAGACTGGATAAATCAAATTGGCAAAGCTGGATAAAGCTGAAAATGTGTTGCTGGAAAAGCGCAGCAGGTCAGGCAGCATCCAAGGAACAGGAGAATCGACGTGGATAAACTCAAAATTGAGTTTGCTGAACGTGTTTGTGAGAGTTTCTTGGAGAAATCTGTTCTGAAACTAACTAGGGACAAAACTCTTCAGATTTAAGGTAGAGTGATGAGGGTAACGGATTGCTTAGTGATATTATAATCAAAGATCCTCTGTGGATTAGGTGGTCGTAATATACCTGAATATCATTTCGGGTTTGAGAGCAACAGGTTGGTGCCCAAACCAAAAATCTGAAATTTGAGCAATTCCAAAGTTATAGATACGAAGGAACAATTAGTAAATATATTCAAAAGTATGAAATAGTAAACAGGAGAAATATGCAAATAAATTATTTAAATTTGCAATTAAAATGCTTAATTTAAATACAAAAATGTGGTGAGAAATGATGTCCACTAGGCTGCCGAAAAACAGTATTTGATCAAAACAAGAGCTTTACAATCTTCAAAGAATAGTAACAAGTCTTAAGATTCAGCAGTTCTAGAAACCAGAAAAGGGTCACCAAAAAATGAATGTAAAAGGAAAAAGTGAAAGGAGAGTGACTGAGTCAGGAATAAAAAAAAATTGTAAGAACTTTTACAAGGTTATAAAAAGGAGATCAGCTAAATTAATGAGGGGCAATGATAAAATGACAGATATGTGACAAGTATTTTGTGTCCCTTTTTTTTTAAAAAGGAGAAGACAAATTATAGAGCAGAAATAAATTTAAGCAATTAATATCTCCACAAAAAAAACTGGACAAATTTGAGGAACTAAAATCTCCAGACCACAATGACTTAAATCCTGCGTTTCAAAAGAGTTAGTTGTAGTAATAGTGGACACACAAGCTCTGATTTTTAACAATTCCCTAGATTCTCGGACAGTCCTAAGGGATTGGAGTTAGCAAACACAACATTATTCAAGAAAGGAGAGAGAAATAATAGGAAACTGTTCAGTTGGCTTGATATCAGTCATCAGGACTATGCTAAAAACACTTAGTAACAAAGTCTCAACAATGCTCTTCAAAAAAAAAATCAATGATCAGATAATGTCAGCAATTTTGAACGAAAAGATGATGTTTGACAAGTCTGCTAGCATTTTTTCAGTATTGTATTACGAGAAGTGTGGACAAAGTAAATGACAAAAAACTGTTTCCATTGGTGGAATGATCGCAAAAAAATGAGCAGAGATTTAAGGTAATTGTTGAAAGTGATGGCAACACAAGGAAAGGCTTCTTCACATTACAAGTGGCTAGGATCCGAATGCTCTGCCTGACAGTGTGAGGAAGACACTTTGATCAAGGCATTCAAGAGGCAATTTGATTATTATGTAAAAAGGAAGAATGCGTAGGGATATGAGGATCAGCACTGAAAAAAGAATGGAGAAGTTGGGATTGTTTTCTGTAGGGGTTGGAGAGAATAGGCAAGGAGAAACTGTTCTGGTCTGTAAGGGGATCAAGAACAGTGGCAACAGATTTAACAAGTGCTTTACAAAAGAAGCAAATGAAGAAAAAATATTTTCACACAACAAACACTGCCTGGAAGTGTGTGGAGGCAGCTTCACATGAAGCATTCAAGAGGACACTGACTGGTTACTGAAATGAAACAATGCACAGAAGTATGAGGAAATTGTAGCAGAATAGCACCAAGTCAGGATGCTTATGTGAAGAGCTGGTACAGACACAATATTCTCAATGGCCTCCTTATATGCTGAAATAATTCTGATTCCATCTTCATGTTGTAATGCTGTTACTCACCGATTGTTTTGTCTTTATTTACTCGCCAGGTTAGAGGCCCTTCATGAATCATGTTCCGCTTTGTAAGATCCAGATTCTTAAACAAAAAAAGTAATTACAAATTACACTAAAAGCAAAAGAGGGTCTTAATTTGAGTTATCAATCATTTTGTAACAGGTTCCTGGCTCTTTCAGATTCACCTCTTTACCTTCAATTATTGAGGAAGGTTTGCGCTTTCTTTTTGGTCAGTTACTCACCCGAAATTCCTCAATCAGTGGGTAGTCTGACTGCTTTAGGCTGGACAGGTCCAGGCGACGCTGGTAATCTTCCAACCGCTGATGGAAACAAATAATCTATTAACTTCTGCAAGACAATGCCGATCGAATCTAACAATCACAAAATAACAGCTCTCCAACCCTCCTTCCCAGCCCTAAAACAACATCATTTCAAGTTTGAATAATAGTCAGCTAATAACTCTTTGGAAAAGACGACAGTGCCTCACAAATCTCGGGCTCCTTTAGTCAATTCCTTCTGTCCTTAGCACCAATATGCTACTGGCTCAGAGCTGAGCAACTAGACAAGGATCGCTGGGTATTTATTATAATTTAGCAGCCAAGAATGGGTGACAGTGGAGACAGGAAAGCAAATAATTCAACTAGAAACAAACTAAACATTAATGACTATATCACAGACCTCTGGAAACTGCCACTGGTGCGACAGTTCATCTTTGGTTTGTAATGAAATTATTCTGATTTAGAAGCTTGGATCTAGTTTCAAAGTCATGTGTGATACCTTGATGGCAAATCAAGTGAAGCCATCAAGTGAGCTGGGTACTCAGGCACCAAATTTGTTCTCTAAAAGGTACCCTTTTATTGCTTTGAGTGGAAGGACAGGTAGCAATCTTCCAAGAATCCTTAGATTCTGGGAAAGTCCCAGTCAACTAAAAACTGCCAGTGAAAACAACCCTAATCTGTCCAAGCTCTCTCAACTAAAGTTCTCCAGACCAGGCAAAACCCTGACAAATCTCCTCCTCTTCAGTGTGGTCACATCTCTTCTGTATGTATATTCCAGCACTGGACACAATACTCTTAACTGCGGCCTTGCCTCTCTGTTCAAACTACATGCCTCGGTAAATAAAGGCAAGTATCCAAAATGATTTCTTAACCACTTTATCCACCTGATCTGCTACCTTAAGGAAACGGTGTACACACATGTTAAGGTCCCACTGATTCTTTGGTGCTTCCCAGAGTTCTACCATTGATCATGTATTTCATTGCCTTGTTTGTCCCGCCCTAGTGCATCACCTCCCATTTATCTGGACTGAATTCCATTTACCACTGATCAGCCCATCTGACCAGACCGTCTATACCCTCCTGTAATCTAAAGCGACCTTCCTCAATATCATCTCAACAATTTTCATCATCTGAAAACTTGATCAATCTTCTTACATTCAAATCTAATTCATTTATGCATGACCACAAAACAGCAAGCCCCCAATACTGACCCCTGCAGAATCCTAATGGACACGAGTTTTCAGTCACACAAACAATCCTTGACCACCACTCTCTGCTACTTTGCAACTCAATCGATTCTGGATCCAATTTGCAAAATTTCCTGGTATCCCATGGGCTCATATCTTGGCTATCAGTCTCCCATATGGATCCTCACCAAAAGCTTTGTTGAAAACCAAGTCGACTCTGTTGAATGCAATGCCCTCATCTACACATCTGGTTACCTCTCTGAAAAGTTCAATCAAATTGATCAAACATGACCTCCCCTTAACATAGTCAAAGAGTGTGGTGCTGGAAAAGCACAGCTGGTCAGGCAGCATCTGAGAAGCAGGAGGGTCAACATTTCGATCACAAGTTCTTCATCAGGAAACCAATGAAGAGCTTATGCTCAAAACGTCGATTCTCCTGCTCCTCGGATGCTGCCTGATCGGCTGTGCTTTTCCAGCACCACACTCTTCAACTCTGATCTCCAGCATTTGAAGACCTCACTTCCTCCCTTTAACATATTCATGCTGACTTTAGTTTCCAGCATCTGCAGTCCTTGTTTTTACCACCTTTACGATTGATCCTTACTTCTCCAAGTGCAGGTTACTTCTATCTCTCAGAATTGTTCCAATAGTTTCTGTACTATCGAGGTTACAGTGATTGGCCTGTAGTTTCCAGATTTCTCTTCCCTTCTTGAATAATGGTACCACGTTGACTGTTATCCAGTTTCCTAGCACTTTTCCTGTGGCCAGAGAGGGCTTGAAAATTATTGCCAGTGCCCCTGTTATTTCATCCCTGGCCTCACTCAACAGCCTGGAATGCAAATGATTTAGAGGATACATGAGAGAGAATATTTTTTTCACCCAGAGACTGGCAGATATATGGAACGTGCTGCCTGAGAGTGTAGAGGAGGCAAATCCTCTCTCAATATTTAAGACACATCTGTGCGAGCACATAAAGTCCTAGGGCACAGTCAGCTATGGACCAAGTGCTAGTAAATAGGATTACTGTAATTTGGGTGTATGTTGGTCAGCATGGACATTGTGGGCCGGAGGACCTGCTTCTATTTGTATAGCTCTATGATATTTCCTTGGCCCAAGGAGATTTGTCTACTTTAAAGGCTGCCAGACCACTCAATGTCATCCGTAGAATTCTTTACCACAGAGGGTAAAAAAATTGTAGTAAGTATATGTAAGGCTGAGATAGACAGATTTCTAATTATAAAAGAATCAAGAGTAATGCGGAAAAGGGAGAGAAGTGAAATTGAGCATTATCAGATCAGCCATGATCTCACGGAATGAAAAGACCCAACGGGCTGAATAGTCTACTTCTCCTCCACTGTCTTACGGTCTTAAGATGTGAAGCGAATGCCACTGGCAAGCCCAACATTAGTTGCCCAGCTCTAATTACCCTCGAATTGAATGGCTTACTGGGCCATTTCAGAGTGCAGTTAAAGTTCAATCACATTGCCGTGGATAGGGAATCAGATGTAAGCCAGATTCCCTTCCCTAAAAGGACATTAGTGAAACAGATGGGTTTTTACAACAAACAGTAATGGTCATATGGTCATTGTTACTAAGATTAGCTTTTAATTCCAGATTTATTGAACATTTTTAGTTTAAGGCAAGTCCCACCAGTCAGGCTCCTGTGGAAATCAAACTGCATACTCATTGCCTCTGTGCAGCAGAGTAAGGAACACCACCAAGAGCTTTCTCTGTTGAAATACTGACCTGTTTATTCTCAGCTTCTTTCACAGCCTGATTCACAAAATTCAGAATCTGCCTACAACATTCTGCAGCTTTCTTCACCTTCTTTTTCTCTTCATGTTGCTCTGGATCTAAGGATAAAAGAGATCTGTCCCATTAGGGAAAAGATTTTCATCCTTCTCCAGAAAATTCACAAGGTTTAAATTAAACCAGCTTAAAACTAGATTGCATAGAGCAGCAGATTTAACCTCAACAGTTCAGTATGAGGAGAAATGTATACAATGCAAATTAGCATATAAAATGTCCTCAAATCTTAAAGAACGAGAATGCAGAGGCTCTCCTGGTTTTTAAAGAATTAGCAGCTACACACTAATTGCATGAGAACTGTCTGAAATTGCATTGACACCACACTCACACAACAAACCTTACACAAGACAGAATTTGGATGGATTCCTGTGCCTGTGCTTAGCTGCACAAGCCTGCTGCCACCTTTCTTCATATCAACATATTGTCCTATATCCAACTAAACAAAGTGAACACAATGAAACACAGATTATCACTCATCACGGCATGATTCAGTTTAATTTCCTTGAATTACTCTCTCTTCTTCCTCCTTTGATCACGTGCTGTAGTCCCACTGTATAATCTTATCATTCTGACAATTCCATGACTTTTCCAGATCTAGAATCTGGCACTTCAATCTAAATCATTCAGAGGTTCTCCCTCATCTGACTCCAGAAGATCCGTACCTGTGTTTTTAGCAATATTCTCCAGAAGCAACGGGTATTTTGTCAGTCTCTGCATTTCAGTCGGGATGATGTCCTTTAACTGCAGTCTTCGGCACTGTGGATTACTCTGTGCCTCCTGCAACAGATCACATTATTAAGGTGAATCCTTGCTCTTCCTAAGTTGCATTACCAATTTTTAAAAAGTCAGTCACTGTCCTTTATGAATCTTGCAACTTCTTTCCTGTGACCCACTCCTACTAATTTCTCCATTCAACTGCGAATCCTCGGTGCTGATACTCAGAATTACACTATTACATTTCTGACAGAAAGGGACTCACTGAGATTATTGCAGATCCTTGCCCCATATTTTACATCAACAATATTTTTCTACCTCACTTGATCAATACAGTTTGTTTATGGTCAGGAAAGGAAGGAGTGTTTGATGGGGACAGTATAGAGGGGTCTTCACTCTGTACTTAAGTTCACATGGTACCTAGTCTGGGAGTGTTTGATATTGAGAATGTAGAGTCAGCTTTATTCTGCATCTAACCTATGCTGCGCTTGCCCTTGAGTGTGTTTTGGGACTTGTCCTGATGCCTTATTAAAACCTAACATTTCAAACCCTTTCATGCCTTGCAGTTAGGATTTGGAGGCTCTCACCTGAATAATCGCCTGGAATCGTGCATCTTTCTTCTGTTTTGATTTGATGAGTTCTAGGGCAAATGGCTGATTACTGCAGAAAGTGGCAGCAGCTCGTTTAAACTTCTCCTCTTCTGAGCAGCTGAACTAGAAAAATCAAGATTTGGAGATGCCGGTGTTGGACTGGAGTGTACAAAGTTAAAAATCACAACACCAGGTTATAGTCCAACAGGTTTAACTGGAAGCACACTAGCTTTCGGAGCGTCACTCCTTCATCAGGTGATAGTGGAGGGCTCAATCCTAACACACAGAATTTAAAGCAAAATTTACAGTGTGATGTAACTGAAATTATACATTGAAAAATTGATTGTCTGTTAAACCTTTCATCTGTTAGATTACCATGATAGCTTCACTTCTTTCATATGTAAATCACAAAAACCCTTTTTTAAAAAGTTGCATTCTCAGGTTAGCTGTTAACAATGGTGATAGCTAGACAATATGTTGAAGGTGTTAGCCCCCTGTGTTCTCTGTCTATGCCATGAAGTTTAGATTGATTCTAATCTAAAAAGTGAGATAACGGAGTTTTACATGAATTCGTGCAGTTTTTGAGCAAAGTACAATGTAACTCTGCAATGTAACTTGCAGGGTTACATTGTACTTTGCTCAAAAACTGCACGAATTCATGTAAAACTCCGTTATCTCACTTTTTAGATTAGAATCAATCTAAACTTCATGGCATAGACAGAGAACACAGGGGGCTAACACCTTCAACATATTATCTAGCTAACACCATTGTTAACAGCTAACCTGAGAATGCAACTTTTTAAAAAAGGGTTTTGTGATTTACATATGAAAGAAGTGAAACTATCATGGTAATCTAACAGATGAAAGGTTTAACAGACAATCAATTTTTCAATGTATAATTTCAGTTACATCACACTGTAAATTTTTGCTTTAAATTCTGTGTGTTAGGATTGAGCCCTCCACTATCACCTGATGAAGGAGCGACGCTCCGAAAGCTAGTGTGCTTCCAACTAAACCTGCTGGACTATAACCTGGTGTTGTGTGATTTTTAATTTATAAAAATCAATCAGGATTTATTCATACAGGCACCAATCATGAACCAGATAACAGTACAAAAATGTCAATCCCATACAAGGCAGAATTCACAATCTTAGACAAGAGATTGTTTAGTGTTTTGAGATTTGAACAAAGATGACAATACTAGTATTAGGGTTATAGTTCAAAATTATTGATCTCTAGTTATCCAAGTGGAGAGATACTTCGTTCTTGTATCATTGCAGGTCTTGTGGTGAGCTCAAATTACTGTTAGGAAGAGAACTCAAAGCCTTTGACCTATGAATAATTACGAAGGGGCAACAGATATCTAATTCAGATTGCCGTAAAATGCAGAAAAAAATCAGAAATAATGCTGATCATGTTTTTGATGATGGAGATCATGGGTCGCATTCATGCAAAAAGTGTACCCTGCATATGGTATACACTGCAGCCAAACTGAGTCAGTGCTGGAGTGGGAGGATACAGAGCCAATACATAAAGCACCAATCATCTTTGTCCTGAACTGTTTTAACAATGCTTTTGCATTTGCCCAGTGTTCCCTCACGTTCTGACCCTGGGTCTTCAGCTGATGGGAAGCTCTGGGATGGTCAGTAGTGAGGCATTTGTCTGTCTCCAACCTCTGACCTAATCCCTATTAACACATTAATCAAGTATTGGTCCTGTTAAAACCATGGTCAATAGTGACTCTTTAGATGTCAATAATTGGGACTTATTGATTGGTGTTCATGGAAGTCACACAGACAGTTGGACTGCCTATCTCACGGTCAAATGTTCCTTTCCACCTGAGACGAAACCTGGATATTATTCTGATTGCGATACAAAATCCATCCCACCCTGGCAATGTTTTTCTACAACATCTACCACTGGGGAGATGGTACAGAAGCCTGAACACACGCACCAGCCAGTTTTGTAACAGTTTCTACCCTACTGTTGTCAGGGTATGAATGGACTCTCAAACTCTTAACATTCACCTGTATCTTGTGTTTTTACTTTTGCTGCTGTTTACCCATTATTTACTTATCTATGCTACTTAACCCTGATCTGCATGTATTGCTCGCAAGACAAAGCTTTTCACTGTGCCTCGGTACATGTGACAATAAAATGAATTCAATTCAATTCAGGGAACTATAGACCAGTGAGACGTCGGTGGTGGGCAAGTTGTTGGAGGGAATCCGGAGGGTCAGGTCGTACATGTATTTGGACAGGCAAGGACTGATTAGGGATAGTCAACATGGCTTTGTGCTTGGGAAATCATGTCTCACAAACTTGGTTGAGTTTTTTGAAGAAGTAACAAAGGGGATTGATGAGGGCAGAGCAGTAGATGTGATCTATATGGACTTCAGTAAGGCGTTTGACAAGGTTTCCCGTGGGAGACTGGTTAGCAAGGTTAGCTCTCACAGAATACAGGGAGAAGTAGCCATTTGGATACAGAACTGGCTCAAAGGTAGAAGACAGAGGGTGGTGGTGGAGGGTTGTTTTTCAGACTGGAGGCCTGTGACCAGTGGAGTGCCACAAGGATGGGTGCTGGGTCCTCTACTTTTTGTCATTTACATAAATGATTTGGATGCGAGCATAAGAGGTATGGTTAGTAAGTTTGCAGATGACTCCAAAATTGTAGGTGTGGTGGACAGCAAAAAAGGTTACCTCAGATTACAACAGGATCTTGATCAGATGGGCCAATGGGCTGAGAAGTGGCAGATGGAGTTTAATTCAGATAAATGCGAGGTACTACATTTTGGGAAAGCAAATCTTAGCAGGACTTATTCATTTAATGGTAAGGTCCTAGGGAGAGTTGCTGAACAAAGACACCTTGGAGTGCAGGTTCATAGCTCCTTGAAAGTGGAGTCACAGGTAGATAGGATAGTGAAGGTGGCATTTGGTATGTTTTCGTTTATTGATCAGAGTATTGAGTACAGGAGTTGGGAGGTCATGTTGCAGCTGTACAGGACATTGGTTAGGCCACTGTTGGAATATTGCGTGCAATTCTGGTCTCCTTCCTATTGGAAGGATGTTGTGAATCTTTGAAAGGGTTCAGAAAAGCTTTACAAGGATGTTGCCAGGGTTGGAGGATTTGAGCTATAAGGAGAGGCTGAACCGGCTGGGGCTGTTTTCCCTGGAGCGTCAGAGACTGAGGTGACCTTATAGAGGTATACAAAATTATGAGGGACATGGATAGGATAAATAGACAAAGTTTTTTCCCCTGGAGTTAGGGAATCCAGAACTAGAGGGCATAGGTTTAGGGTGAGAAGGGAAAGATATAGAAGAGACCTAAGGGACAACTTTTTCACACAGAAGGTAGTACGGGTATGGAATGAGCTGCCAGAGGAAGTGATGGAGGCTAGTACAATTACAACATTTAAAAGGCATTTGGACGGGTATATGAATAGGAAGGGTAGGGAGGGATATGGGCTAGGTGCTGACAGGTGGGGCTAGATTGGGTTGGGATATCTGGTCGGCATGGACGGGTAGGACCGAAGGGTCTGTTTACATGCTGTACATCTCTATGACTCTATAATGGTATGAGCTGCTACTGGAGGAATTGTGCATCAAACTAAATATTGTGCAATCACCAGTGGATAATTCTCTCCTAGAATGATGTGTGGGGGGGGGGAAAATCGCTGATAGAATAATTAGAGAAGGTTAGGCTTAGGACACTGCTCTGAGGAACTCCTACAGAGATATGCTGGGGCTAAGCTAATTGACCTCCAACAACCTCAAGCATCTTCCTTTCAGAATGACTCCAACACCAGACGGTTTCTCTTGCCAACAAATTGATCTCTTTCAACTTCTGTTGGGCCTAGTGACACAAAGTATTTATGGTCCAATTTTCTCATCATTGAAAGGTTGTGTAGCCCTGACTTCAACATGTTTTAATACGAATGTGTTAGTGCACAGCAAATGAATCCAGATGTTGCAGTTACTGTAGAAGAGTTATTTCAGCTGCAGTCTGTACTTCTTCAAGTAAGGTTCTATGTAATCTCTTTTCAAGGTCACAATGGTTAACACAGATACACTTACCCAGCTCAGCAGGTCTTCTCCAATCTGATCAACCACAAAGTTTTCATTCCTTTTCCAGACTTTCCTCATCTGCTCATTTAATGAAACTGGGAAAATAAACAGAGCTCAAAAGATCAAACATTTGATCAAATTTTACACAAATTTCAAGTTGTTTCAAGGAGGAATGATTGGGAAATTTGCAGAAATAATAAAAAATGGATAGATAGCTGATGAGGAGAGCTGGCCAGAGTTGATTGGAAAGGAAGAAGTGGCAAAAGCGAGGATTGTGGTTGCTGGAGATCACAGAGTCAAAACATGTGGCGCTGGGAAAGCACAGCAGGTCAGGTAGCATTCTGAAGAAGAGCTTTTGCTTGAAACATTGACTCTCCTGCTCCTCGGATGCTGCCTAATTGGAAAGGAAGCCTAACAGGAAAGATGCTGGTGCAGCAATGGCAGGAGTTTCTGGGGTAATTCAAGAGGCACAGCGGAAATGCATCACAAGGAAGAAGAAGAAACATTTTAAAGGGAGGAAGAAGCAATCATGGCTGACAAGGGAAGCCAGAGACAGCATAAAAGCAAAAGAAAAAGCATGAAATGCGGTGAAGATTAGGAGGAAGCCTTTAAAAACCAGCAGAGGATAACTTAAAAAAAACAAAAACGGGTGGGAAGATAAAATATGAGGATAAACTAGCTAGTAACATAAAAAAGACTACAAGAGGTTTTTTTTTGTAAAGATAAGAGAAAGGCAAGAATGGACATTGGACTGCTGGAAAAGGAGTGGGCGGCACGGTGGCACAGTGGTTAGCATTGCTGCCTCACAGCGCTAGAGACCCGGGTTCAATTCCCGCCTCAGGCGACTGACTGTGTGGAGTTTGCATGTTCTCCCCGTGTCTGCGTGGGTTTCCTCCGGGTGCTCCGGTTTCCTCCCACAGTCCAAAAGATGTGCAGGTCAGGTGAATTGGCCATGCTAAATTGCCCGTAGTGTTAGGTAAGGGATAAATGTAGGGGTATGGGTGGGTTACGCTTCGGCGGGTCGGTGTGGACTTGTTGGGCCGAAGGGCCTGTTTTCACACTGTAATGTAATCTAAAATCTAAAATCTAATCTAAACTAGTAATGGGAAACAAAAGGAGCTGAATAGGTACTTTGCACCAGTCTTTACAGTGGAAGACACCAACAGCATACCAGAATTTTGAAAGTCAAAGGGCAGTGATAAGTGGAGTGGCAATCAATAAGGAGAAAGTAATGGGGAAGCTGAAATGTCTGAAGGTGGATAAATCACCCGAAACAGATGGACCAGACCAGAGTTCTGAAGAAGATAGCTGAGGAGATTGTAGAGACACTGGTGTGATCTTTCAGGAATCACTAGGGTAGGGGAGGGTCCCAGAGAACCGGAAAATGGCTAATATAACACCCTGGTTAAGAAGGGGGAGAGAGACAGATAATAGGAAATTATGAACCAGTTAGCCTGGCCTCCTTTGTTGGTAAGATCTTAAGAGTCCATTATTAAGAACAAGATTGCGGAGTACTTCGAGGTGCATTGTAAAAAAGGGTTGAGTCAGCATGGCTTCAGCAAGGTGAAATTACGCCTGACATCTCTGTTGGAATTCTTTGAGGAGGAAATGAGCAAGTTAGTAAAAGAGAGCCAGTGGACATGATCTATTTAGATTTCCATAAGCTCTTTGATAAGGTGCTGCATAGGAGGCTGCTAAACAAGACAAGGACACATGGTGTTAGGGGGTAGATACGATCACGGATAGAGGATTGACTTACTGGCAGAAGGCAGAGAGTAGGGATAAAGGGCTATTTTTCAGAATGGCATCCAGTGACAGGGGTCAGTGTTGGGACCACAACTATTCACATTACACATTAAAGATCTGGATGAAGGAACTGAGGGCATTGTTTTAAGTTTGCAGATGGAGAGGCAGGCTCTGTTGAGGAAACTGGCAGTCTGCAGAAGGACTTAGGCATGCTAGATGAGTGGGCAAAGAAGTGGCAAATGAAATACAGTGTGGGGAAAGTGTGAGGTCATGCACTTTGCTAGGAAGAATAAAAGCATATTTTCTAGATTAAACTATTTTCTAAATGGGGAAAGGCTTCAGAAACCTGAAGCACCAAGGGTTTTGGGAGCCCTGGTTCAGGACTCTCAATTTAACATTCAGGTTCAGTTGGCAGTAAGAAAGGCAAATGCAATGTTGGCATTCATTTCAACAAGGCTAGAATAAAGGAGCAGACATATACTGCTGAGGTTGTATCAGGCTCTGATCAGACAAGAATTTTACAAGAGTTTTACAAGAATGATACCAAGATGAAGGGCTTGCCATATGAGGAGCAATCGAGGACTGGTTCAAAACTCGATGGGATTTGATTGGGGGAGTGGGGTGGGCGCTTCTGATTGAAACTTACAGAATTCTCAAAGGCCTGGACAGAGTGGACATGGAGATGATGTTTCCAGTAGTAGGAGAGATTAGGAGAATGCCAAATCTTCGAACATATTTAAGACAAAGATAGATACACAGATTCTTGATTAGTAAGGGACTCAAGAGTGACAGGGAGAAGGCAGGATAATAGGTGTGAGAAACAAATCAGCTATAATCAAATTGGCAGAGCAGATTCAAATGGGCCAGTTGGTCTAATTCTATTCCTCTATCTTATGGCCATGAGATTGCAAATTGTGTTTGAATATGACTCTGCTATTGTTGGCAGCCCACAGAGCCTCATCGATGGCCATTATCGAGTTGTTAGATGTTTTAAGACCATCCAATTTAGCACAGTGACAGTGCTAGAGAACACGATGGAGCTTATTCTCAATAAGAAGGTCGGAGTTCATCTCAAGGACTGCACAGTAGTCACTCTTACCAATACTATCATGTATAGATGTATCTGTGACAGGCATCTGATGATAATAAGGTCAAACGTGTTCTGCCCTCAGCATATCCAGTCCAACAGCAATGTCCTTTAGGACTCAAGCAGCTCAGTCAGTTGTCGTGCTGCCAAGCCAATCGTAATGGTGGACATTGAAATCCGCAGCCAGAATACATTCTGTGCCCTTGCAACCTCACAGCTTCCTCCAAGTATTATTCAATATGTTCATCAGCTGTGGGGTTCAGTGGGTGGTAATCAGCAGATTTCCTTGCTGTTTGACCTGACGCCATGAGTGTGCATGGTGTCCAAAATCAATGATCAAAACCCACAGGGCAACACCTGTTCGATTGTGTGTCATTGTGCCTTCTCTTCTACAACAGGCAAGCAAACAGGCTGCGTTTGCAGAGTCTTGCAGAGATGTGATTGAAATCTGAAGTAATTTTAGTTACCAGTTCCCATGGCAGTCAACTAGAAAATCAATCCCTCTCAATTTCAATCACTTTACAGGTTGGCTATTTAAGGCTGTAATAAGGACTATTTTCTTCTTTCAGAAGATGTGAACCTTAAAACCCTCTAAACTAGAGGGATGTGGATGAACAGTTACTATATTCAAGGCTGAGGTCAATAGATGGATTTTTTGGACACTAAAGAATCAGGAATTATAAAAGGCCAGGTGGGAAAATAGTGTGGGAGTCAAGAAGCAGCCATGATCCTGTTAAACAGTGTGCTTGAGAAGCCCATATGACCCATTCCTGCTACTATTTCATATGTTCCTGAAGCAGCTACAAGTCCCATCACAACCCTGACTTACTGTGAAGCTGCAGAATTTCATCAAGGTTGGAAAATATGCTCCTCACTTCAGCTGCAGGTAAACTGCCATCTCGCATCATCTTCTGGTAAAAGATTACATCCAGAACTTTCAGCATTCTGATGTGAGCACGCTCAGTGTTGAAAAGTTCTATCAAATTATCAGAAGCAAAAAAACAAATTGATGATTAGAGATAAATTGCAGATTAGAACTCATAGGACACTCTCACATGGCTTCCTAAAATCATATTAGAGAACACTGCACAAGTGACAAAAGCAAACTGCTGGAAAACCTCAGCTGGTCTGGCAGCATCTTAGACAGAAAGCAGAATTAACCTTTCAGGTCCCCTCTTTTGTCCATCAATTTCTGTTTTTGTTTCTGATTTCTATGATCTGCAGTTCTTTCAATTTTTATTTACTATGCACCCGGAGGTCCACTGCACTTACTCCCTTGCCTCTTCTTCATCTGACCCTCTGCAATCTCTCCATACTTGGTTGATCTTATTGAGTCCTATAACCACACTGTCTCTATGATTCCCAATCACAAAACAGTTCCCCCATTTAGAACATAGAACATAGAATATAGAACATAGAACATAGAAGAATACAGCGCAGTACAGGCCCTTCGGCCCTCGATGTTGCGCCGATCCAAGCCCACCTAACCTACACTAACCCACTATCCTCCATATACCTATCCAATGCCCGCTTAAATGCCCATAAAGAGGGAGAGTCCACCACTGCTACTGGCAGGGCATTCCATGAACTCACGACTCGCTGAGTAAAGAATCTACCCCTAACATCTGTCCTATACCTACCACCCCTTAATTTAAAGCTATGCCCTCTTGTAATACCTGACTCCATACGTGGAAAAAGGTTCTCACGGTCAACCCTATCTAAACCCCTAATCATCTTGTACACCTCTATCAAGTCACCCCTAAACCTTCTTTTCTCCAATGAAAACAACCCCAAGTGCCTCAGCCTTTCCTCATACGATCTTCCCACCATACCAGGCAACATCCTGGTAAACCTCCTCTGCACCCGTTCCAGTGCCTCCACATCCTTCCTATAGTATGGCAACCAAAACTGCACAATACTCCAGATGCAGCCGCACCAGAGTCTTCTACAACTGCAACATGATCTCAGGACTCCGGAACTCAATTCCTCTACCAATAAAAGCCAGTACGCCATATGCCTTCTTCACCGCACTATTTACCTGGGTGGCAACTTTCAAAGATCTGTGTACATGGACACCAAGATCCCTCTAATTTAACGCAACACTCCCCATAAACCTGCTGTTTCCTGCTCCATTCAGCCACAAAACACTCCTGGCATTGCACTTTCCCAAACCCAGAAAGCTCTTGAGATGACCTTCAGCCTATTCCAAGTACCCACACCATCAACCTACCTTCCCCTGAACCCCATTACCTCAAGACACTCCCTATGCACTCACCACCCTCTCAAACTCAAGAGAGACTCCTGACAATTCTGACTATCTTACCATTAATAACTTCCTGCCGCTTGATCTCATGTGGTTTCAGGCCAGACAGGATGTCCTGGCTCACCAGTTGCTGCCAATTAGCTGGGTCTTGCTCCACATCTGATAGGTGCATTTGATCTTCATCTGTCTGAGCCAGGCACTGGCTTTGAGAAGTTGGCTCAGTCCAAGCTCCATAACCATGACCATCCATTCTGAAAAAAACCCATCACAAACATTACATTCAATATGGCAATTCCAAAATCTCTCAGCTCTCAGAAAAAAATTCCCTCATCACACTCGTGAAAGGACAACTCAATTTTTAAACAACCTCCTCTAATTCTGGACTCACCCACAAGAGGAAACATCTTTTCCATGTCTGTCTTGTCAAGACCACTCAATCTTATGCAGTAGACTTCAATCACTCTTATAAACTTCGGTGGCAACAAGCCCGATCTGTCCAATTTTGCCTCCTAAGACAACCCACTCATTCCAGGGATCAATCTCAAAATTCTTCTGAACCATCTTCAATACATTTACATCCTTCCTTAAATATGGAAGAACAAAACTACACGGTATTTGAAATGTGGTCTCACAACTATATTATGTAACTAAAATACAACACCCATACTTTTACATGCAATTCCTCTTGTAATAAAGGTCAGCATTCCATTAACCTCCTTGACTACATGCTGTTCCTGTGTATTAACTTTTTAAGACTTTAAGATCCCTCAGAATTCTGCAGTCCTTCCCATTCATAACTCTTCCTGCCATAGTGAAGAATTTCACATTTTCCTACATTATACTTTGTCTGAGATTTTTGTCCTCTCAACCTATTTATATTATTTGCTAACATAATTTATATATTTATATTATTTGCTAACAGTATTTCTCACCTATCTTGGTATCATCTTCAAATTTAGCTCCCGTGCTTTTGCTCCTTCATGTGAGATAGAATTGTACAAAGCTGAGTTCCCAGCGCAGACCCCTGCAAGACCCCATTCGCCACAGTCTGCCAATCAAGATACGACCTATTTCTGCCAGCCAACAAGCCAATTTTCTACCCAAGATAATCAAGATAGGAGCTTCAACTTGGTGCAGTAATCTTTGACTTTGGCAGCAAATACATCTATAGGGCTCCCCTTTATCCACAGCACATCGTCCTCCTCCAAAGGATTCTTACAAATTCATTAAATATGATTTCCCTTTGACAAACAAAGCCAACATAATTGACAAGCTTCTTTTCTCAATATGCCCAGCCTAAAAGGTTCATTCTAATCCTTTACCTAAGACACTTGTCAAACTAACTGGTTTATAGTTTCTGTTCAGTGCCTCCTTCTCTTCCTCGAATAGAGATTTTACATATGTTACTTCCTGGTGTAAAGGAATCTTTCCTGCATTGAGGGAAGTTTAAAAATTATAATTACCACATCTGCTCACTCATCAGTAATCTCTGTTAAGACCTTAGGATGAAATCCATCAGGACCAAGGCACTTGCCAGCCCATAGCCCCAATCTTGCTCAGTACTCCCCCCCTCATGATTGTATTTTCAATAAGGTTCCTCTCTCCCTTGCACCTGATTTACAGATCTTACTGAGAGTTTTCTTGTATCATAGAAACATAGAGGATAAGAGAAGTAGGCCATTCAAACTTATAGGCCTGTTCCGTCATTCAACAGAATCACAGCTGAACATCGAGCTCAATCCTACCTTTCCCTATATCCCTTGATCCCTTTAGTCACAAGAGCTATATCTACCTCCTTCAGGAAAACACAATACTTTGGCCACAAACACTTTCTGTTGTAGAGACCTACTATTCTGAGTGAAGATATTTCACCTCACTGCAAACCTGAAATGTTTTCTCTTTCCCCATAAACTATGATTTCTGGTTCTGGACTCCCAACCATCGGGAATAACCTTTCTGCATCTAATTGATTTAGTTGTGTTTCACTTTTATCCTAAACATTCCAGTTCATTCCAGTTCCCACACCCGCACAGTTGCCGTTATTAGAGTTTTAACCCAATTTTCTCCCTTTAAAGCTGAATGCAAAAGTCAATCGCATTGTAGTATTATAGTGACACCAGTACTGTACCCCAGTGTTATACAGTGACAGACCCGTCCCCACCAGTACGGTACCCCAGTGTTATACAGTGACAGACCCGTCCCCACCAGTACTGTACCCCAGTGTTATACAGGGACAGACCTGCCCCCACCAGTACTGTACCCCAGTGTTATACAGGGACAGACCTGCCCCCACCAGTACTGTACCCCAGTGTTATACAGGGACAGACCTGTCCCCACCAGTACTGTACCCCAGTGTTATACAGGGACAGACCTGTCCCCACCAGTACTGTACCCCAGTGTTATACAGGGACAGACCTGTCCCCACCAGTACTGTACCCCAGTGTTATACAGGGACAGACCTGTCCCCACCAGCACTGTACCGCAGTGTTATACAGGGACAGACCTGTCCCCACCAGTACTGTACCCCAGTGTTATAGTGACAGACCTGTCCCCACCAGTATTGTACCCCAGTGTTATACAGGGCAGACCTGTCCCCACCAGTACTGTATCCCAGTGTTATAGTGACAGACCTGTCCACACCAATACTGTACCCCAGTGTTATACAGGGACAGACCTGCCACCACCAGTACTGTATCCCAGTGGTATACAGGGACAGACCTGTCCCCACCAGTACTGTACCCCAGTGTTATACAGGGACAGACCTGTCCCCACCAGCACTGTATCCCAGTGTTATACAGGGACAGACCTGTCCCCACCAGCACTGTACCCCAGTGTTATACAGGGACAGACCTGTCCCCACCGGTACTGTACCCCAGTGTTATACAGGGACAGACCTGTCCCCACCGGTACTGTACCCCAGTGTTATACAAGGACAGACCTGCCACCACCAGTACTGTACCCCAGTGTTATACAGGGACAGACCTGTCCCCACCAGTACTGTACCCCAGTGTTATACAGGGACAGACCTGTCCCCACCAGTACTGTACCCCAGTGTTATACAGGGACAGACCTGTCCCCACCAGTACTGTACCCCAGTGTTATACAGGGACAGACCTGTCCCCACCAGTACTGTACCCCAGTGTTATACAGGGACAGACCTGTCCCCACCAGTACTGTACCCCAGTGTTATACAGGGACAGACCTGCCCCCACCAGTACTGTACCCCAGTGTAATACAGGGACAGACCTGCCCCCACCAGTACTGTACCCCAGTGTTATACAGGGACAGACCTGTCCCCACCGGTACTGTACCCCAGTGTTATACAGGGACAGACCTGCCACCACCAGTACTGTACCCCAGTGTAATACAGGGACAGACCTGCCCCCACCAGTACTGTACCCCAGTGTTATACAGGGACAGACCTGTCCCCACCGGTACTGTACCCCAGTGTTATACAGGGACAGACCTGTCCCCACCAGTACTGTACCCCAGTGTAATACAGGGACAGACCTGCCCCCACCAGTACTGTACCCCAGTGTTATACAGGGACAGACCTGTCCCCACCGGTACTGTACCCCAGTGTTATACAGGGACAGACCTGCCACCACCAGTACTGTACCCCAGTGTTATACAGGGACAGACCTGTCCCCACCAGTACTGTACCCCAGTGTTATAGTGACAGACCTGTCCCCACCAGCACTGTACCCCAGTGTTATACAGGGACAGACCTGTCCCCACCAGTACTGTACCCCAGTGTTATACAGGGACAGACCTGTCCCCACCAGTACTGTACCCCAGTGTTATACAGGGACAGACCTGTCCCCACCAGTACTGTACCCCAGTGTTAGACAGGGACAGACCTGTCCCCACCAGAACTGTACCCCTTTCAACTCCCCCTCCCACTCCACCGAGGATATGCAGGTCATTGGACTCATCCACCGCCAAACCACAACAACGCGACGGTCGGAGGAGGAGCGTCTTATCTTCTGACTGGGAACCCTCCAACCACAGGGGATGAACTTGGACTTCACCAGTTTCTTCATCCCCCCTCCCCCCACCTTGTCTCAGCCGAATCCCTCCAGCCCGGCACCGCCTTCCTGACCTGCAGTCTTCTTCTTGACCTCTCCGCCTCCACCCTACTCCGACCTATCACCCTCACCTTGACCTCTTTCCACCTATCACATTTCCAACGCCCCTCCTCCAAGTCCCTCCTCCCTACCTTTTATCTTCTCCTGCTGAACACTCTCTGCTCATTCCTGAAGAAGTGCATGTGCCCGAAACTTCGAATCTTCTGTTCCCTAGATGCTGCCTGACCTGCTGTGCTGTTCCAGCAATAAAGTTTCAGCTTTGATCTCCAGCGTCTGCAGACCTCACTTTCTCCTCCTTATACAGGGACAGACCTGTCCCCACCAGGACTGTACCCCAGTGTTATAGTGACAGACCTGTCCCCACCAGCACTGTATCCCAGTGTTATACAGAGACAGACCTGTCCCCACCAGTACTGTACCCCAGTGTTATAGTGACAGACCTGCCCCCACCAGAACTGTACCCCAGTGTTATACAGAGACAGACTTGTCCCCACCAGTACTGTACCCCAGTATTATAGTGACAGACCTGTCCCCACCAGTACTGTACCCCAATATTATAGTGACAGACCTGTCCCCACCAGTACTGTACCCCAGTGTTATAGTGACAGACCTGTCCCCACCAGTACTGTACCCCAGTGTTATAGTGACAGACCTGTCCCCACCAGTACTGTACCCCAGTGTTATAGTGACAGACCTGTCTCCATCAGTACTGAACCCCAGTGTTATACAGGGACAGACCTGTCCCCACCAGTACTGTACCCCAGTGTTATATTAACACACCTGTTCCCACCAGTATTGTACCCCTGTGTTATACAGGGCAGACCTGTCCCCACCAGTACTGTACCCCAGTGTTATAGTGACAGACCTGTCCCCACCAGTACTGTACCCCAGTGTTATACAGAGAGACCTGTCCCCACTCGTACTGTACCCCAGTGTTATAGTGACAGACCTGTCCCCATCAGTACTGTATCCCAGTGTTATACAGTGACAGACCTGTCCCCACCAGTACTGTACCCCAGTGTTATAGTGACAGACCTGTCCCCATCAGTACTGTATCCCAGTGTTATACAGTGACAGACCTGTCCCCACCAGTACTGTACCCCAGTGTTATAGTGACAGACCTATCCCCACCGGTACTGTACCCCAGTATTATAGTGACAGACCTGTCCCCACCAAAACCATACCCCAGTGTTATAGTGACAGACCTGTCCCCACCAGTACTGTACCCCAGTGTTATAGTGACAGACCTGTCGCCACCAGTACTGAACCCCAGTGTTATACAGGGCAGACCTGTCCCCACCAGTACTGTATCCCAGTGTTTTAGTGACAGACCTGTCCACACCAATACTGTACCCCAGTGTTATACAGGGACAGACCTGTCCCCACCAGTACTATACCCCAGTGTTATAGTGACAGACCTGTCCCAATCGTACTGTACCCCAGTGTTATAGTGACAGACCTGTCCCCACCAGTACTGTACCCGAGTATTATAGTGAAAGACCTGTCCCCACCAGTACTGTACCCCAGTGTTATAGTGACAGACCTGCCCCACCAGTACTGTACCCTAGTATTATACAGGGACAGACCTGTCCCCACCAGTACTGTACCCCAGTGTTATAGTGACAGACCTGTCCCCACCAGTACTGTACCCCAGTGTTATAGTGACAGACCTGTCCCCACCAGTACTGTACCCCAGTGTTATAGTGACAGACCTGTCCCCACCAGTACTGTACCCCAGAGTTATAGTGACAGACCTGTCCCCACCAGTACTGTACCCCAGAGTTATAGTGACAGACCTGTCCCCACCACTACTATACCCCAGTGTTATAAACTGACAGACCTGTCCCCACCAGTACTGTACCCCAGTGTTATACACTGACAGACCTGTCTCCACCAGTACTGTACCCCAGTGTTATAGTGACAGACCTGTCCCCACCAGTACTGAACCCCAGTGTTATACAGGGACAGACCTGTCCCCACCAGTACTGTACCCCAGTGTTATAGTGACAGACCTGTCCCCACCAGTACTGTACCCCAGTGTTATACAGGGACATACCTGTCCCCACCAGTACTGTACCCCACTGTTATAGTGACAGACCTGTCCCCACCAGTATTGTACCCCAGTGGTATACAGGGACAGACCTGTCCCCACCAATACTGTACCCCAGTGGTATACAGGGACAGACCTGTCCCCACCAATACTGTACCCCAGTGTTATAGTGACAGACCTGTCTCCACCAGTACTGTACCCCAGTGTTATAAACTGACAGACCTGTCCCCACCAGTACTGTACCCCAGTGTTATACACTGACAGACCTGTCTCCACCAGTACTGTACCCCAGTGTTATAGTGACAGACCTGTCCCCACCAGTACTGAACCCCAGTGTTATACAGGGACAGACCTGTCCCCACCAGTACTGTACCCCAGTGTTATAGTGACAGACCTGTCCCCACCAGTACTGTACCCCAGTGTTATACAGGGACAGACCTGCCACCACCAGTACTGTACCCCAGTGTAATACAGGGACAGACCTGCCCCCACCAGTACTGTACCCCAGTGTTATACAGGGACAGACCTGTCCCCACCGGTACTGTACCCCAGTGTTATACAGGGACAGACCTGTCCCCACCAGTACTGTACCCCAGTGTAATACAGGGACAGACCTGCCCCCACCAGTACTGTACCCCAGTGTTATACAGGGACAGACCTGTCCCCACCGGTACTGTACCCCAGTGTTATACAGGGACAGACCTGTCCCCACCAGTACTGTACCCCAGTGTAATACAGGGACAGACCTGCCCCCACCAGTACTGTACCCCAGTGTTATACAGGGACAGACCTGTCCCCACCGGTACTGTACCCCAGTGTTATACAGGGACAGACCTGCCACCACCAGTACTGTACCCCAGTGTTATACAGGGACAGACCTGTCCCCACCAGTACTGTACCCCAGTGTTATAGTGACAGACCTGTCCCCACCAGCACTGTACCCCAGTGTTATACAGGGACAGACCTGTCCCCACCAGTACTGTACCCCAGTGTTATACAGGGACAGACCTGTCCCCACCAGTACTGTACCCCAGTGTTATACAGGGACAGACCTGTCCCCACCAGTACTGTACCCCAGTGTTAGACAGGGACAGACCTGTCCCCACCAGTACTGTACCCCAGTGTTAGACAGGGACAGACCTGTCCCCACCAGAACTGTACCCCTTTCAACTCCCCCTCCCACTCCACCGAGGATATGCAGGTCATTGGACTCATCCACCGCCAAACCACAACAACGCGACGGTCGGAGGAGGAGCGTCTTATCTTCTGACTGGGAACCCTCCAACCACAGGGGATGAACTTGGACTTCACCAGTTTCTTCATCCCCCCTCCCCCCACCTTGTCTCAGCCGAATCCCTCCAGCCCGGCACCGCCTTCCTGACCTGCAGTCTTCTTCTTGACCTCTCCGCCTCCACCCTACTCCGACCTATCACCCTCACCTTGACCTCTTTCCACCTATCACATTTCCAACGCCCCTCCTCCAAGTCCCTCCTCCCTACCTTTTATCTTCTCCTGCTGAACACTCTCTGCTCATTCCTGAAGAAGTGCATGTGCCCGAAACTTCGAATCTTCTGTTCCCTAGATGCTGCCTGACCTGCTGTGCTGTTCCAGCAATAAAGTTTCAGCTTTGATCTCCAGCGTCTGCAGACCTCACTTTCTCCTCCTTATACAGGGACAGACCTGTCCCCACCAGGACTGTACCCCAGTGTTATAGTGACAGACCTGTCCCCACCAGCACTGTATCCCAGTGTTATACAGAGACAGACCTGTCCCCACCAGTACTGTACCCCAGTGTTATAGTGACAGACCTGTCCCCACCAGTACTGAACCCCAGTGTTATACAGGGACAGACCTGTCCCCACCAGTACTGTACCCCAGTATTATAGTGACAGACCTGTCCCCACCAGTACTGTACCCCAATATTATAGTGACAGACCTGTCCCCACCAGTACTGTATCCCAGTGTTATACAGTGACAGACCTATCCCCACCGGTACTGTACCCCAGTATTATAGTGACAGACCTGTCCCCACCAAAGCCATACCCCAGTGTTATAGTGACAGACCTGTCCCCAACAGTACTGTACCCCAGTGTTATAGTGACAGACCTGTCTCCACCAGTACTGAACCCCAGTGTTATACAGGGCAGACCTGTCCCCACCAGTACTGTATCCCAGTGTTTTAGTGACAGACCTGTCCACACCAATACTGTACCCCAGTGTTATACAGGGACAGACCTGTCCCCACCAGTACTGTACCCCAGTGTTATAGTGACAGACCTGTCCCCACCAGTACTGTACCCCAGTGTTATAGTGACAGACCTGTCTCCATCAGTACTGAACCCCAGTGTTATACAGGGACAGACCTGTCCCCACCAGTACTGTACCCCAGTGTTATATTAACACACCTGTTCCCACCAGTATTGTACCCCTGTGTTATACAGGGCAGACCTGTCCCCACCAGTACTGTACCCCAGTGTTATAGTGACAGACCTGTCCCCACCAGTACTGTACCCCAGTGTTATACAGAGAGACCTGTCCCCACTCGTACTGTACCCCAGTGTTATAGTGACAGACCTGTCCCCATCAGTACTGTATCCCAGTGTTATACAGTGACAGACCTGTCCCCACCAGTACTGTACCCCAGTGTTATAGTGACAGACCTGTCCCCATCAGTACTGTATCCCAGTGTTATACAGTGACAGACCTGTCCCCACCAGTACTGTACCCCAGTGTTATAGTGACAGACCTATCCCCACCGGTACTGTACCCCAGTATTATAGTGACAGACCTGTCCCCACCAAAACCATACCCCAGTGTTATAGTAACAGACCTGTCCCCACCAGTACTGTACCCCAGTGTTATAGTGACAGACCTGTCTCCACCAGTACTGAACCCCAGTGTTATACAGGGCAGACCTGTCCCCACCAGTACTGTATCCCAGTGTTTTAGTGACAGACCTGTCCACACCAATACTGTACCCCAGTGTTATACAGGGACAGACCTGTCCCCACCAGTACTATACCCCAGTGTTATAGTGACAGACCTGTCCCAATCGTACTGTACCCCAGTGTTATAGTGACAGACCTGTCCCCACCAGTACTGTACCCGAGTATTATAGTGAAAGACCTGTCCCCACCAGTACTGTACCCCAGTGTTATAGTGACAGACCTGCCCCACCAGTACTGTACCCTAGTATTATACAGGGACAGACCTGTCCCCACCAGTACTGTACCCCAGTGTTATAGTGACAGACCTTTCCCCACCAGTACTGTACCCCAGTGTTATAGTGACAGACCTGTCCCCACCAGTACTGTACCCCAGTGTTATAGTGACAGACCTGTCCCCACCAGTACTGTACCCCAGAGTTATAGTGACAGACCTGTCCCCACCAGTACTGTACCCCAGAGTTATAGTGACAGACCTGTCCCCACCACTACTATACCCCAGTGTTATAAACTGACAGACCTGTCCCCACCAGTACTGTACCCCAGTGTTATACACTGACAGACCTGTCTCCACCAGTACTGTACCCCAGTGTTATAGTGACAGACCTGTCCCCACCAGTACTGAACCCCAGTGTTATACAGGGACAGACCTGTCCCCACCAGTACTGTACCCCAGTGTTATAGTGACAGACCTGTCCCCACCAGTACTGTACCCCAGTGTTATACAGGGACATACCTGTCCCCACCAGTACTGTACCCCACTGTTATAGTGACAGACCTGTCCCCACCAGTATTGTACCCCAGTGGTATACAGGGACAGACCTGTCCCCACCAGTACTGAACCCCAGTGTTATACAGGGACAGACCTGTCCCCACCAGTACTGTACCCCAGTGTTATAGTGACAGACCTGTCCCCACCAGTACTGTACCCCAGTGTTATACAGGGACATACCTGTCCCCACCAGTACTGTACCCCACTGTTATAGTGACAGACCTGTCCCCACCAGTATTGTACCCCAGTGGTATACAGGGACAGACCTGTCCCCACCAATACTGTACCCCAGTGGTATACAGGGACAGACCTGTCCCCACCAATACTGTACCCCAGTGTTATAGTGACAGACCTGTCTCCACCAGTACTGTACCCCAGTGTTATAGTGACAGACCTGTCCCCACCAGTATTGTATCCCAGTGTTATACAGGGCAGACCTGTCCCCATCAGTACTGTATCCCAGTGTTCTAGTGACAGACCTGTCCACACTAATACAGTACCCCAGTGTTATACAGGGACAGACCTGCCACCACCAGTACTGTACCCCAGTGGTATACAGAGACATACCTGTCCCCACCAGTACTGTACCCCAGTGTTATAGTGACAGACCTGTCCCCACCAGTACTGAACCCCAGTGTTATACAGGGACATACCTGTCCCCACCAGTACTGTACCCCAGTGTTATAGTGACAGACCTGTCCCCACCAGTATTGTACCCCAGTGTTATACAGGGCAGACCTGTCTCCACCAGTACTGTACCCCAGTGTTATAGTGACAGACCTGTCCCCACCAGTACTGAACCCCAGTGTTATACAGGGACAGACCTGTCCCCACCAGTACTGTACCCCAGTGTTATAGTGACAGACCTGTCCCCACCAGTACTGTACCCCAGTGTTATACAGGGACATACCTGTCCCCACCAGTACTGTACCCCACTGTTATAGTGACAGACCTGTCCCCACCAGTATTGTACCCCAGTGGTATACAGGGACAGACCTGTCCCCACCAATACTGTACCCCAGTGGTATACAGGGACAGACCTGTCCCCACCAATACTGTACCCCAGTGTTATAGTGACAGACCTGTCTCCACCAGTACTGTACCCCAGTGTTATAGTGACAGACCTGTCCCCACCAGTATTGTATCCCAGTGTTATACAGGGCAGACCTGTCCCCATCAGTACTGTATCCCAGTGTTCTAGTGACAGACCTGTCCACACTAATACAGTACCCCAGTGTTATACAGGGACAGACCTGCCACCACCAGTACTGTACCCCAGTGGTATACAGAGACATACCTGTCCCCACCAGTACTGTACCCCAGTGTTATAGTGACAGACCTGTCCCCACCAGTACTGAACCCTAGTGTTATACAGGGACATACCTGTCCCCACCAGTACTGTACCCCAGTGTTATAGTGACAGACCTGTCCCCACCAGTATTGTACCCCAGTGTTATACAGGGCAGACCTGTCCCCACCAGTACTGTATCCCAGTGTTATAGTGACAGTCCTGTCCACACCAATACTGTACCCCAGTGTTATACAGGGACAGACCTGTCCCCACCAATACTGTACCCCGGTGGTATACAGTGTCAGGCTTGTAACCCACTAGTTCTGTACCCCAGTGGTATACAGGGACAAACCTGTCCGCACCAGTACTGTACCGCAGTGTTATACAGTGTCAGGCCTGTAACCCACCAGTACTATACCCCAGTGTTATACAGGGACAGACTGTAACCCACCAGTACTGTACCCCAGTGTTATACAGGGACAGACCTGTACCTACACCAGTACTGTACCTCAGTGTTATACAGGGACAGACCTGTAACCCACCAGTACTGTACCCTAGTGTTATACAGGGACAGACCTGTAACCCACCAGTACTGTACCCCAGTGTTATACAGGGACAGACCTGTCCCTACCGGTACTGTACCCCAGTGTTATACAGAGACAGACTTGTCCCTACTGATACTGTGCCCCAGTGTTATACAGGGTACAGACCTGTCCCCCAGTTTGATAAAGCGACTGATCCGTACCTCCTGATGTTTGCAAAATTATGTTTGAGCTCAAAATTTACTTTGTACCTTACTCTCTAGCAGCCTCAGTGTGCACATTTCTGGCTCACTGGTTAATTCATACTCAAATTCAAACTCTGCCTATTCCACTTATTTCTCAATATTTGAGCATATCCCAACTTAGCCTCTTAGGTGCTCACCTGCGACCTGGTTTTGGTGTACATGGGGGCGTGGCTGTCTCCAGACTCCTGAAACACAAGAAAATTAACAATTTAGAAAACCTCAGCCCCAGCCTCTCCCTCATATTGAGCTCCTTCTCCTTCCCAATCAGCAAGGCGGCGATGGCCCAGTGGTATTATCACTAGACTATTAATCCAGAAACTAAGCTAATGTTCTGGGGACCTGGGGTCGAATCCTGCCACAGCAGGTGGTGGAATTTGAATTCAATAAATACTATCTGGAATTCAGAATCTATTGATGACCATGAAACCAATGCTGATTGTCAGAAAAACCAATCTGGTTAGTAACATTCTTCAGGAAAGGAAATTTACCAACCTCATCTGGTCTGGCCCGCACGTGACTCCAAACCCACAGCAATGTGGTTGATTCTCAATTGCCCACTGAAATGGCCTAGCAAGCCATTCAGTTGTAATAATTGTGACAAGGTCTCAAAGTAATGAATCTGGGCAGATCAACTGGCATTGACCTGAACATTGGAAAAGACACTAGCAGAATTAGCTCTGTCGATCCTGCAAAGTCCTCCCCACTAACACCTGGGGGCTAGTGTCAAAATTGGGACAGCTGTTTCACAGACTAGTCAAGCAACAGCCTGATACAGTCACACTCACAGACAATGTCCCAGACACGACCATCACCATCCCTGGATATGTCCTGTCGCACCGGCAAGACAGACTCAGCAGAGGTGGTGGCATAGTGGGATATAGTCAAGAGGGAGTTGTTCTGGGAGTCCTCAACACTGACTCCGAAACCCATGAAGTACAATGACTTCGGGTTAAATGTGGGTAAGGAAAGCTCCTGCTGATAACCATGTGCCATAGTCTCTCAGCTGATGAATCGATATTCCTCCACGGTCAACAGCATTTACTGCAGCAAAAGCACAAATGTACTCTGGGTGGGGATTTTCAAAGTCCAACACCAAGAGTGGCTCAGCAGCAACACTACTGATCAGGCTCGTCGGGTCTAAAGGACGTAGCTGCTAGACTGGCTTTGCAGCAGGTGGTAAGGGAACCAAGAGAGAAAACCATACTTGGCTTTATCCATATCAATCAGCCGGCCACAGATGCATCAGTCCATCACAGCATCAGTAACAGTTCTTGTGGAGACGAAGTTCCACCTTCATATTGAGAGTGACCTCCATCATGTTCTGTGGCACTAACACTGTGCTCAATGGGACAGACTTTGAAAACGATCTAGCAACTGAAGACTGGGCATCCATGAGGCACTGTGGACCACCAGCAGCAGAATTATACTCTAGCACAATCTGTAACCTTATGGCCCAGCATATCCTCTACTCAACTACTACCATCAAGCCAGGGGATGTACCCTGGTTCAATGGAGACTGCAGGAGGGCCTGCCAGGAACAGCACCAGGCATACCTAAAAATGAGTTGTCAACCTGGTGAAGCTACCAAACAGGACTACTTGGATGCCAAACAGTATAAGCAGCAAGTGATAGACAGCTAAGTGATCCCACAACCAACAAGTCAGATACAAGCTCTGGGAGAAAAAGTGAGGACTGCAGATGCCAGAGATCAGTGTCAAAAAGTGGGGTGCTGGGAAAGCACAAGTGGTCAGGCAGCATCCGAGGAGCAGGAGAGTCAACGTTTTGAACGTAAACTCATCAGGAATGTGAAGAGCTTATGCTCGAAACATTGACTCTCATGCTCCTCGAATGCTGCCTGACCAATTGTGCTTTTCCAGCAGATTTAACCTCTGCAGTCTTGTCACATCCAGTCATGAATGGTGGTGGACAATTAAGCAGCTCACTGGAGGAGGAGGTTCCACAAATATCCCTATTCCCAATGATGGAAGAGCCCAGCACATCACTGCAAAAGACAGGACTCTAGCATCCGCAGCAATCTTCAGCCAGAAATGCCGGGTGGATGATCCATCTCAACCTCCAGCAGTGGTCCCCAACATTACAGATACCAGTCTTCAGCCAATTTGATTCACTCCACACAATACCAAGAAATGGTTGGAGACAATGGATACTGCAAAGGCTACGGGCCCTGACAATATTCCAGCAATTGCACTGAAGCCTTGTGCTCCAGAACTTGTCGCTCCCCTAGCCAAGCTGTTCCTGTACACAGTTATGATACTGGCATCTACCCAACAACATGGAAAATTGCCCAGGTATGTTCTGTACATAAAAAGCCAGACAAATCCAATCCAGGCAATTCCTGTCCTATCAGTCTACGCTCAATCATCAGTAAAATGACAGAAGGTGTCATCAACAGTGCTTATCAAGTAGCACCTGTTCAATGACACCCAGTTCGGGTTCCCCCAAGGCCACTCAACTTCTGACCTCATTACAGTCTTGGTTCAAAAATGGACAAAAGAGCTGAATTCCAGAGGAAAGGGGAGAGTGACAGCCATTGACATCAAAGCTGCATTCAACGGAGTGAGGCATCAAGGAGCCCTAGAAAATCTGGAATCAACAGGTATCGAGGAAAACCTCTCCACTTGTTAGAGTCATACTTGGCACATAAGAAGGTGGTTGTGGTTGGTGGAGGTCAGTTATCTCAGCTCCAGGACATCTCTGCAGGAGTTCCTCAGGGTAGTGTCCTAGGCCCAACCATCTTCAGTTGCTTCAGCAATAACCTTCCCTCCATCATAAGGTCAGAAGTGGGGATATTCGCCAATGATTGCACAATGTTCAACGCCATTTGCGACTCCTCAGATACTGAAGCAGTCCATATTCAAATGCAGCAAGATATGGACAATATCTAGAATTGGGCTGACTGGTGGCAAGTAACATTCATGTCACATAAATGCTAGGCAATGACAATCACCAATAAGAGACAACCTAATCATTGCCCCTTGATGCTCAGTGGGGTTACCATAACTGAATCCAACACTATCATCCTCCCTGGGGTTACCACTGACCAGAAACTCAACTGAACTCACCACAAACACAATGGCTACATTGTGGGACACAAGACAGGAATACTGCTGTGAGTAACTCACCTCCTGACTCCCCAAAGTGTACCCATCATCTACAAGGAACAAGTCCAGAGTATGACAGAATACTTCCTACTTGCCTGGATGAGTGCAGCCCCAACAACACTTGAAGCTTGACAACATCCAGGACAAAGCAGCCCAGTTGACTGGCACTCCATCACAAGCATCCATTTCCTCAGGAGCAACAGTGTGTACGATCTACAAGATGTACTGCAGAAATTCACCAACTATCCTCAGACAGCAACTTCCAAACCCATATCCACTTACACCTAAAAGGACAAGAGCAGCAGATACATATGAACACCACCACCTTCAAGTTCCCCTCCAACCCTCTCCCCATCCTGATTTGGAAATATGTTGCCATTCCATCACTGTCATTGGGTCAAAATCCTGGAATTCCCTCCTTAAACCATTGAGAGTCAAGCCACAGGAGGTGAACTGCAGCAGTCAAAGGAGGCAGCCCAACACCACCTTCGAAAGGGCAACTTGGGATTGGTAGTAAATGGTGGCCCACAAACATGTAAATGAAAAATCCCTTGGGGCAAGCTCTTCGAACAGGGAGTGTTTGTATGAACACCTGATCCAGAGAGACCTGCTCCAGTTACTGAGTGAACTGAATATTGAGGCTACTCCCTCCCCCTTCCCAACTGGTGTGTAGCATCAGAGCCACTTACCTCTCTGACTCCCGATCTTCCTCCATCACCTGATCCAGGGCAAATGGAAAATCAAAGCTTGACTTTGGTATGGAACTGTTGCTGTCAATTGACAAATTGTCACCAGCCATCCTCAATGCAGCAGATGCTGCAGCTATAGGATCTGATATGTAGACAGAATCAGAGTCAACAGAACAGCAACAAACTATTCATCCTCTTCTACTTCATGTTGATGTTTACTTTCACAGGAGAATTGTTTTAATCCCATGGAGTGTGGAGATTTAATCAGTAATGAATAATGGATCATGGAAATAAGGCAGGAAAGTGAAGTTGCGAATTATCAAAATCAGCCATAAATCACACTGAATAGTGTAGGAGACTAAAGGGGCTGAATGGCCTACTTCTGCTCTTGATGCAGGTGGGAGGACAGAATCAGAGGGTGGGTAGAAAAAAAAATGGGCAGGATATAGGACAGGGAGAAAGTGAGGAGTGCAGATGCTGGGGATCAGAGTGGAGAGTGTGGTGCTTGAAATGCACAGCAGGTCAGGCAGTATCCGAGGAGCAGGAGAATCAACGTTGCAGGCATAAACCCTTCATCAGGAATGAGGCCTGTGGGCCGGGGGGCTGAGAGATAAATGGGAGGGGGCTAGGATTGGGGGAGTACTTGAGAATGCGATAAGTAGATGAAGGTGGGGGAGGTGGTGATAGGTCAGAGATGAGGGTGGAGCGGATAGGTGGGATAAGACTATGGACAGCTGAAGTTGCCCAGGTTTGGGACTGGGATAAGGTGGGGGATGGGGAAATGAGGAAACTGGTGAAATCCACATTGACCCCATGTGGTTGGAGGGCCACAAGGCGGAAGATGAGGTGTTCTTCCTCCAGGCGCTGGGTAGTTAGGGTTTGGCAATGGAGGAGACCCAGGACCTGCATATCCTTGACGGAGTGGGAGGGTGAGTTGAAGTGTTCAGCCATGGGGCGGTAGGGTTGGTTGGTTGGTGCGGCTGCCCCAGAGATGTTCTATGAAATGATCCACAAGTTGGT
The DNA here is from genome assembly GCF_037043375.1 of Chiloscyllium plagiosum. Lineage (NCBI taxonomy): Eukaryota > Metazoa > Chordata > Chondrichthyes > Orectolobiformes > Hemiscylliidae > Chiloscyllium > Chiloscyllium plagiosum. Next base: position 779,349 of record NW_028270167.1, read on the forward strand.
GTCCTGCCTCCCTGATGTAGAGAAGACCACATTTGTTGCAACGGATACAGTAGATGATGTGTGTGGAACCGCAGGTAAATCTCTGTCGGATGTGGAAGGATCCTTTGGGGACTTGGACAGAGGTGGAGGAGGTTTGGACACAGGTTTTGTGCTTCTTGCAGTGGCAGGAGAAGGTACCAGGAATGGGGAGTGGGGTGTGGGCTGGTGAAGGGGTCATGAATCTGACCAGGGAGTCAGGGAGGGAATAGTCTCTCCAAAACGCTGATACGAGTGGGCAGGGAAGGATATATAGATATATCGATATATCTCCGGTCGTGGGGTCCATTTGTAGGTGGCAGAAAGGGTGGAGGATGATGCAATGTATCCGGAGGTTGGTGGGGTGGAAGGTGAGGATCGAGGGGTTCTGTCCTTGTTGCATTGGGAGGGGTGGGGTTCAAACAGAGAGGTGCGGGAAATGGAGGAGATGTGCTGGAGGGCAACATTGACCATGTGGGAGCATGAAATTGCAGTCTTTGAAGGAGGCCATCTGCAATTTTCCAAGGTGGAATTGATCATCCTATAAACTGACGCGAAGCAGGCAGAGAAATTGGGAATAAGGGAAGGCTGGGTGGGGTGAGGGGGAGGTGAAGTGCAGGTAGCTGTGGGAGTCAATGGGTTTATCGTAGATGTCCATGGTTAGTCGGTCACTGGAGATGGAGAGGTCCAGGAAGGGGAGGGAGGTGTCCGAGATGGTCCAGTGAACTTGAAGTCAGGGTGAAAAGTGTTAGTGAAGTTGATAAACTGTTAAACCTCCTCGTGGAAGTACAAGATGGTGCCGATACAGTCATCGATGTAGCCGAATAAAAGGGATGGTGCTGGTGTAGCTTTGGAAGATGGCAGGCATAGCTGGGTCCTATGTGGGTATCCATGGCTACCCCTTTGGTTTGGAGGAAGTGGGAGGATTGGAAGGAGAAGCTGTTGAGGGTGAGGACCAGTTTGGCCAGGCGGATGAGGGTGTCAGTGGAAGGGTACTGGTTGGTACGGCCTGAGAGGAAGAAACGGAGGGCTTGGAGACCTTCATCATGGGGGATCGATGTGTACAGGGACTGGATGTCCATGGTGAAGTTGAGGCATTGAAGGCCAGGAAAACGA